>NW_010234015.1:1023-16777 GCF_000690775.1 Eurypyga helias | reverse complement strand
CTCTTTCATTAAAACATCTGATACTTTATTATAATTTACACACACTCTCTAGACTGTAGATTCTTTAAGAGGGTTGCTGTTACTGCTGTCCTTTTTTCAGATGCAGCGTGCATCTGCTGAAATAAGATCTATGTCTTACTCATAAAATCCAGGTGAATCTGTTTATATGTAGTTTTCTGTTAATTTACAAAATGAGGCTTTCAACCGTAAGTTAGGTGCAGTTATCCTTGGGAACACCTACATTGTGAGAAAGAGGGTATCCACATTGAGCTTCGGGATCAGATGTACGAAAGGAATAACTAGAGAGACGCTGGACCCCAGTGATTGCAGCAATGCAATAGACACAGACTGTCAATAATATTCACAGGAAGAGCAAATATCCTCATAATGAAATTCAGAGATGTACTAGCACCCCAAAAAGCCTGGGTTAGACACCCAAATAAATAAATAAAGCCCAAACAACAATCCCAAGACATAACAAAAATCAAAATTGCACAGCCAGAATTATTTTTTCTTTAAATCACAATAAGGGCAGGTCACCTCCTCTCTTCTGAATCTCACCCCAATATTAGAAACCTGAGTTCAGCGTTGCTTGTGCTGCAGGGAATATAAACTAATCAATATATTTCAGAAGAAAGACTTGGCTACAGAGTCACAGGGGAGAAGATCACTGTCACTCTTGCGTACTTTGCATATGGAAACAAATGATTGACTGAGCTGAGAGCGGGGAGAGGAGGTGAGCGACATTCTTTAGCCTTGTGATTAAGCTGCACATTCAAGAGTGCGGGAGAGCAGGGTTTGTTCCCTTTTCAGTGGCTATTTTTATTTTTTTAAACTAGGTACTGTTCAGTATAAGACGTATCAGCCAGTCTAGATATAGGATAAGGTGCAATCTGTACCATGGCTATCCTGTGTGGTACGTCCTAGCTAATCTGTAAACAGGAACACAGCGCCATGCCCTCCTCTGCCAGCCTTCACCACCACGGGAGCCGCACAAAAGGGTTGATACATGTGAAGTACATTGGAAATGCATCTAGAGATTGGGACTCACAGGTACCACGAACCTTGGCTATCCCAGCAGATGTCACGCACAAGACACACAGTCTTACCCTTGTTTTCTGGCAACACACCAGCATTTTCAAAGCACAAAGCTGTGCTTTGTGTGAGTACCGCAGACTAGTTCTGCAATAACTAAATCAGGTGCTAGAGTCAAGGTAGCTGAGTTAGCTTTGTGACCTTACAGAAAATATGCATTCTGTCCCTCAGGATCCTGAATTTTGTGGGTTTGTACATGTATGTTTTATGTTAAAAGGAATATGTGTTGTAGAATAATACAGAAATTCAAAAGGCAGTAAGTAGAAGCCAAGAGGTCAATCTCCTTTAAAAGGTTGTCTGGAGGATTTTACAAAATCTCAACAGATGGTACTTAGCATGTGTATATATACATGAAATGCAACATCCCAGCAATGCAAATACTAACCAGTCCTTTTCCTCCACTATTTAGAGTCTCTTCTGAAATTTGGAGCTCCCCTAAGAAATTTGAGGTCTCCTGAAATTTCTGAGCACCACACAAGTACTAACAGTAACATTCGTGACATTCAGTGATTTCTGAAAAATACTTATCAATTACTATTTGCTGATACAGTACAGGGAAGGAGAAACTGATTTCCAAGGACTGACAATGAACATTTCTGATTCTAAGACACCATCTTCCCTTCTTTTCAAGAATGACCTGTTAGCGTAGGACTAGTTCTAACTGTCCTAGACCAGCAGGAGACTTCGTGGGTTTGCATAAGACATGACTCAAATGTCACCAACAGTTTCAATTCATGTCTGACGCGGTCAAGCAGTCGCAGTGAGCCTCACACCACGGCAAGAGGAACTGCAGCTACATCAGCAGTCCACAAGGAACACAGTGTTTTAACAGGGCAAACAGCAGCCATTCACTGTACAAAGGCTGAAAGGCTCTTTAATCTGAAGAAAAGAAACAAAGCCTGTAAAAAGAAGTCTTCCTACACTAAAAGCTCAAGAACTGGAGGGGAAAAAAATAGTCTTGATGCAGGTCAAGTTCCGAGGGGAGGAAAAGTTTGTTCTTACTCAGTGAAGCAATTGAACTCAGAGATAAAAATATCTAGTCTGTAGAACCTCAGGTACTGGAGACACCCTAGAACAGATCAGGCAGTCATCTCTTAGTCTAAAATATACAGCTGACTTCTACTTGCAGGGGAACAACACCTATAAAGGAGGGGGCATTAATTATTTGGCCTCCTGAGGTCTGTTCCAGCCCTATCATTTAACTGATGACAGGGGAAACAGTTCTGAAGGAAAGCCTTGCTACAACAAATCTCAGTAACACTTTGTTTCCGTGACTAGTTCCTAGCTCACTAGTGTATGTTTTCATGCAGTGGCAGACCTCAGAGGTGAGGTTCTATGAATGAAAAATGCTGGTTTAGCTCCCTTGAGACCTCTTCTTGGGCCAATTTGTCAAACACACACAGAACTTGCAGCAGCAACTGGAAAAATCCAGCTAAGTGATAAGCTGGCCTTAAATAATTCATGTGGCTATGGACAGTGATCAAGCCCACGTATGTCTTCTGGGAATTTTGCAATAGCAGAAGTTTAAGTCCCTACTCTCCACAGCCCAGGCAGTTAAAATTCTAATCAGGTCTATTGGTTCAGTCACAGAATGCTCCCTAATTCTCATGAACAGTGTCTCCATCTTGAAATGTACCTCAGGAAAAATTTTCCTGATGATGTAAGCATTGACAAATCTGATTTAGTCATATCCATTATAATCAGTTTTTCACCTCTGCTATGAAAAAAACCAGTATTTGCCCCATAAATCATGATCAGGTTTCTGATAATTATGTCTTTAACTTAGCACAAAGGATAAAATTTTCTAAGGTTAATAAATATATTTAAAAAGCAATATTAATATTATTTATGTTGTAGAGAAAAAAGTGTAACTCATTTTTGCAGAAATACGTCCCTTGCTATTAGTTGGAGATTTGACTGCCTGAAACATACTGGGTCTAAACCTTTTGTCTTTTCTATTGAAGCCTTCCATGTATCAAGAGATATTTATGCATAATTTCTGGCATCTACTCAGAGAAAGTTAAGTTATTTTATACAATTGAACTGCCCTAGCTGGATAAAAAGACATCCGTCTGTGCTCTGATGGTGAAGCTTTGTTGAACTTCATCCTTAGGACATCTCTTTCCTTCTGGAGCAACGTGATGCACCTGACTCAGGGGCCAAGAAGTCTAGTGGAGAGTCTAATCTATCTATTCTTCCCCCTGCATAGATAAGGGAAAGTGATGCTGATTAACATATAAAGTCTTTAGATCTACGTTTTACAGTAAGTTTGTTTGATGTGAAAACAATTCATTTTTTCCCACTGGATAAGACATTATATTGAATTTTAATGGGAGAATTCTCTGAAGAGTGTATCCTCCCTCTGAATTGTCTTCAGTCTTTGTACGTCATTTCTTGATTGTAAAAATCTCTTCTCAGCCCCATTTGACCTCTGATTTCAGTGGTTATCCATTTTTTAAAAGCTAGCTTGTTTTGACTACCTAACTGCAAATTCCTTTGTACTTTGGCTGGTTTTGTGAGAAGTAGTAAAAAATATTCTCAGTCATCATTTAAGTTTACTGCTTTTGTAACTACTCTGGGAAAGTGGGAAGTGGATTTCCTCATTTCTACCATAGCCTGGTTTTTTGTTATGGAGAGAGATTTCAAACTCTTCACCTCTTCAGCTGAAGAGCCGGAAAACTCTTTTTTAAGCATTTAGAAGGAATTTGAGGTAAAGATATGATTAAACAGTGAATCAAAACCATCTTTAAGGTGGCTTCAATGGTCTCTTATCTCCAGACTTATACATCAGAATAAAAAAGCTTTAAATTTATTCAGCTCCTTGCCTCCTAGTTCTATCCAAGGAGGTGGTGGAGTCTCCTTCCCTGGAGACTTTCAAAGCTGCCTGGACTTGTTCCTGTGTGATCTACTCTAGGTGATCCTGCTCTGGCAGGGGGGGTTGGACTAGATGATCTCTAGAGATCCCCCTTCCAACCAATTCCACTCTGTGAATCTGTGTGAAAGGATAACTATCCATAAGGATACATAAGTACTGCATCACCCAGCTCAAGTCCATTTTATGCCTTTGCCCACTCACAATTGTATAATGAAATGCACTACATTGTCAATGATAATTGTTCAAATAGAACTCAGAGAAGTGGTGTTTAGGATTGGTTGTGACCTGCTACAGAGTTAGAACAAAACCTAATTCATAGAATCACAGACTGGTTTGGGTTGGAAGGGACCTTAAAGACCACCTAGTTCCAACCCCCCTGCCATGGGCAGGGACACCTTCCTCTACAACAGGTTGCTCAAAGCCTCAGTCAGCCTGGCCTTGAACACTTCCAGGGATGGAACATCCATAGCTTCACTGGAGGGCGAGAATCCCCTCCCCTGACCTGCTGGCGATGCTTCTCTGGATACAGCCCAGGATACGGTTGGCTTTCTGCACTGCCAGCACACACTGCTGGCTCATGCTCAGCTTTTCATCTACCAGTACACCCAAGTCCTTCTCAGGGCTGCTCTCGAGCCATTAAAACATCAGTCTCCACATTTCTTGTTACTCTTCAATATTTTCCCTATTGCAGGATCCTTAGGCATCACAGTTACTCTTCTTGAAGCTTTAAATCAGAGAGGCATTTTCTGTGATGCCCTTGCCCATCTTCCCTATTGATGCTTACATGTAAGTAGTTGATTAAACATATTTGGTAATTGAAAACGGCCATATTACCGTAGCTATTAAATATATTGAACACTGCTGTCAGTACTGAAGCCTAATTTAGACATGTATACTTGTTTTGTTGTTCATTGAAGAAAGTGATATCCTTTGAAAGATTGTCAGGATTCTGCAACAGCTGGTAATGAACAGTGTTATGTATTAACTTGTTTCTTTTCATTATCAAGAAACCCATACTTGAAGTTATGCAGTGAAATAAGAATTGATTGTCAGTAAATCTGTAGGTCAAGATGCTATCAAAGTAAGTTAGCAGAGAGAAAGTGGCCTTTTAGAAGGTGCTTATACACTTAATAGCGGCCTCTCATCCATGATGCAGATGTAGAAACATTAAGTGATGTTTATGAAGGTCTACACAGTGGGATGATAGTTGGACAGAGATATGCCAGCGCACACTGCACTCTCTTGTGCAGCTTGTCATCCACCAGTACCCCCAAGTCCTTCTCCTCAGGGCTGCTCTCTATCCACTCTCCACCCAGCCTGTACTTGTGCTTGGGATTGCCCCAACCCAGGTGCAGGACCTTGCACTTGGCCTTGTTGAACTCCATGAGGTTGGCAGTGGCCCACCTCTCCAGCCTGTCCAGGTCCCTCTGGATGGTATCCCTTCCCTCCAGCGTGTCGACCGCGCCACACAGCTTGGTGTCGTCGGCAAACTTGCTGAGGTGGCACTCAATGCCATCATCCATGTCGCTGGCAAAGATGTTGAGCAACACTGGTCCCAATACAGAACCCCAAGGAATACCGCTCCTCACTGGTCTCAACTCAGACATTGAGCCATTGACCACCACTCTCTGACTGCGACCATCCAGCCAGTTCCTTATCCACTGTGTGGTTCATACATCAAATCCATGCCACTCCAATTTAGAGACAAGGATGTCGTGTCGGACGGTGCTGAATGCTTTGAACAAGTCAAGGTAGATGACATCAGTTGCCCTCCATCCACCAAGGTCATGACCCCATCATAGAAACCACCATGTTCATCAGGCACGATCTGTCCTTGGTGAAGCCATGCTGGCTGTCAGCAATCACCTCCTCATTCTCCATGTGCCTTAGCATGGTTTCCAGGAGGATCTGCTCCATTATCTTGTCAGGCACAGAGGTGAGATTGACTGGCCTGTAGCTCCCCAGATGCTCTTTTTTTCCCTTTTGAAAGATGGGGGTTATGTTTCTCCTTTTCTGGTCACAGGAACTTCACCTCATCACCATGACTTCTCGAATATGTCGGACAGAGGTTTCACAACCTGATCCGCCAGTTCTTTCAGGACCAGCAGGTGTATTTCATGAGGTCCCATGGACTTGTGCACCTTCAAGTTCCTTCAGGTGTTCTCAAACCCGATCCTCACTGACCATGGGCAGCACTCTCCAGATTTAATTTAAGCACACTGATGACACTCAGTGGAGTATACCAATATATATAGACTATATAAGAATAAATATCTAATGGCATAGTTATGTGACACTTCTTGATTAACCTAGTGATAAAACTTTGTTAAGTGGAAGAAAAAAACCTGTTACAAAGTGCTTGCAACTTGCCAACTTAGAAACTAGTTTTATGGGCCAGAATCCCAGCAGTAGAAGCCATCCCTAATCAATAATGCTTAAAACATACTAAGAAAACAAAATAGATTTACTAATGAGAATTTCCCTAGCTGGCATACATAATTTTAGCCAACAAGTCCAAAAAAGTTTGAATAACACCTAGTGAGATAGAGAAGTTGATTAGCATTGGACCTGCAAATGCAAAATAACTAGACAAATGAGTGAAAATGTAGATAGAGATGCAAAAATTAAAAATAAGAAATCACGGAGAAACTAAAACTTGTGATAAAAATGTGTGGATAGTCTGCCTAATAAAGAGCAGGTGGTACATTTTTTTATATAGGTTTGGATTTTTTTACTTCTTTAAATATTAATGAAGTTCATGTTTTGTCAGCAACTTAGGATTTAGAGTGGAATAATACAGCTTCCACAGCAATCATGAACCTCTTTTTCATTTGGTAAGAAAGAGCATATAAATAATGCAGGAACAAACTATTTAACTTTTCGTTCTAAACATTAATGTGTCTTAAAAGCAGTCCAAATATGAAAGGCAGTTATATGAGCATTTAACAGTTACACTGTCTTACGCATTTTACTTTTGATATTCTGGATCCGTATAATTAAGAAGGGAATTGTAAAACATAATCCCATGCCCTGTGGCAGTATGATTAATCTTAAGTATATAAATTAGTTTTGCCTGTTTAAAGGTTAATTACTTCCATTTACGAATTAATTAATGCATTTCTTTTTTGTTTTTCAAAATAAAAGCCTATTCTTGAAAAGAACTGTTATTTTCTTTTTTTCATCAATATTGTCTAAACACCGAAGTATTAAAATATTTCATCCATTTTTTGTTATTAGTATTTTTATATAAAGAACCCTGGTAACACCTAGAAATACCATACAGGAGAAAAATGTAACGTTGTAAACAAGGCACCATGCCCTACTCAGTAGCACCACACATTTTTACATAGTGGTTGCTTAGAGTATTAATAATACTTTGAATATCACAACTTCTAACAATTGTCACCAACTAGCATGCACTGTCCAAAAAAAAAAAAAATCAGTACAAAATAAGACAGCTATCAGAGCAGCAGATGCATAGAAGGTCAAAATCTCTGATTTCTTCCAGCTATATTTTGGGGGGACAGGATGGTTGAGAAGGAAACAAAGTGAGAAGCTTCTCATTTGATCTGAGCACAAAGCAGACCATCCAGTTTCTTTTGAATTCTCCTGCAGCGCAGTGCATTCAGTAGCAGTCAAAGCTGGAGCTGAGCTACCGTCTATGTGTCTACAGATGCCGGTGTCTCCGTTTTGGCATGGCAAAACAGCGACCTTTTGAAATTCTCTTGTATGTAATAACCACAACCTGTACAACTTGACTGTGTGCTTGAAAGAACATCTGTACCATTTTTTATTATTTTTTCCCACAGGAAGCCTTAAAAATCAATGTGAAAATAAAAAATTCAGCAATGTACTAGAAAAATTTGGAGTTTGATGGAAAAATAAGGTTCAATAACCTATAAGAGCCTTCAGAACCATCACCTCCTACAACATTCTGCAATCTCCATGTATTTAAGACTTGCACTGTGGTGTTTGTTGTTTTATTATTATTATTATTATTATCACAAGCATATTATTAACAATTAATAATAAGAGCCAGTGGGTCACTCTGCCACATGAGAGATTTGCAACCCTTATAGCACAGATTAGTAAGCAGCAGTATCTCCTCAAGACCCAGGTGGCACCTCACCAGGACTTTAGTAGGTAGACTACAGCACAGCAGGAGGGGAGAGATGGGAGGGAAAACACACTTTTAAATAAAAAAAAGGGTTCAGAAAGGGACCATAGCAACAGAAGGTAAAATAGGGGGAAAAAGAGAGAGGGCTACACACCAGGAAAAGCGTAGGTGGATGAAGGAGGAGCAGCAGTCAAAAAAATGCACTGACAGCTGCCAAAGGATGACACAGAGGTAAATACACATGACATTTAGACCTTGGCACAGTGCAAGAACCTCTTCAACAGGTTGCAGGGTTTCTCGGTGGTTCGAGACCCTCTTGCTGCCTGTCAAGTATGCCATGGAGAGGCAGCACATTTGTTGGTTCAGAACTTTATGGCTGTTCCAAAGAGACTCCAGTGTCTGAGGAGTTATTCTGGAGTAGTTTCCTCTGAAAGATACCTGACATGCATGACGACCACCCTGAAAACAGAGCGACAGAAATGCATTACTGCTCGAAAAGAGACTGATAATGTACACACAGCCTCAGAGATCAATATTCAGCTACTGTTTACTTAAAATGCTGACACCTAACCACAGAGGAAAAACAATATAAATGTTTGGAGGGGTACATGATGATGCACTCCCTAAACAATTAACTCTAATTTGATAATTTCATGGCAGTAAGTCCCCTAATTGCAAAAGGAAGTGCTATTGTCTTCTAATCATGACTGGATACAGGAAGACCTCTCCTTCATATATTATTTAGGTGGACTCAATCACAACAACCCCGAATTATGTAAATACAGATCTCATCTCTGGAAACATTTGGAGCCTATTTAGAAGGTATAAATTACTTCAGTAGTGAGACTGAAAATCACTCATGTATGCCAAATATAAAAAACTCTACACTCACTGAACGGAGATCAAGTTATTATTAAAGCAGAACGATAAATATGAGTTAGATGTTGCCACCAAGTCACTCAAAATTTTAATCTGAAAAATCCTTAAATGTAAATATGAGAAATGCAGGAAACACTTCCTTTAGGGGAAGAGTCCTAAGGCTGTATGATGAAGTATAGGCACTGATCTATTCATTATCTAACAATCTCCAGATCTGGGTATCTTGTCCTCAAAATATCTTCAGATATCTGCTGCAAAGACAATAGCAGCAAAGACCAACTGCAAAACTTAAACATGGTCATACCCAAGGCCTGGAGTAAAGCTATAGCAGAAATCCCATGCTCCTGAGCTATCTGAGAACATTAGCTTGCCAGTCTAATCAGTTTGTTTACCTGGACTCAAAACACCAGTGAAGGGAATTAGTTAATATTATATGTAGAACTATTACACAACACTTTATGCTGTGTTTGCAAGAAAATGATGAAGGTTCATAGTCAAGGTATTTGTGTTTGAGAACGACAATTACAGTGAGCTCCCTAGATCACACACAGCAATAAACAATGTACATAATTGAGGAAATCCTGAAAATACAGTGACAATGTCATAGAGGCTGACTGCCACAAAAACTGGCCCGTCTTTCCTCACACCAGCTGCCCAAAACTTAAATGAAACTTCAAGATACACTAGGCATGAGTCTCCCACACCCTTGCATAGTCAGAGATGTTCAAGGATGAAAAAATATGGTAGCATTTTTCACAACAGTTAAACATACTCTGCTCTAGTGAGACCTCACCTGGAGTACTGCATCCAGCTCTGGAGCCCTCAACATAAGGGTATTGACCAGTTGGAATGAGTCCAGAGGAGGCCACGAAGATGGTCAGAGGGCTGGAGCACCTCTGCTATGGGGACAGGCTGAGAGAGTTGGGCTTGTTCAGCCTGGAGAAGAGAAGGCTCCGGGGAGACCTTATTGTAGCCTTCCAGTACCTGAAGGGGCCAACAAGGAAGCTGGAGGGAGACTTTTTGCAAGGGCCTGTAGTGACAGGACAGGGGGAAATGAGTTTAAACTGAAAGTAGGGAGGTTTAGATTAGATATCAGGAAGAAATTCTTCATGGAGAGGGTGGTGAGGCACTGGAACAGGTTGCCCAGAGAAGCTGTGGATGCCCCATCCCTGGAAGTGTTCAAGGCCAGGCTGGATGAGGCTTTGAGCAACCTGACCTAGTGGAGGGTGTCCCTGTCCATGGCAGGGAGGTTGGAACTAGATGATCTTTAAGGTCACTTTCAACTCAAACCATTCTATGATTGTATGATTCTATGCTTTCTGTTGCATAAAATCCAAAGAGTTACATAAAATACAAACCATTTCCACTTTGACTCTAGCCAACCAGTTTCAGAGAACATGCTGTGCACAAACCACACATTTCTAATCTTTTACAGCTGACAGTGAAATTATTATTTGTAATAGCCACAATTACAGGACTACTCACTCATCAGACAGAGTCCTTGTAAGACAGTTGTGAGGAAGCCCTTCCTTTAACAGCAGCAAGAGGAAACTAAAAGACAGGGGAGCTGACAACCTACCTGTTTCAATAATTTATCCATAAGTTCCACAAAATCGGGAACTGGTGAGTCCAAAAATAAGTCTCTGAGGAAGCCACCTGGAGATTCTTCAATCCATCCCCCTCCCCAGAGGATCATTCCCACATACAGAATTCCTGTGGAGATGTATCTTGCACTTAAAATATCACATCAAACTCAAGGAGGTTAATCCAGCACAATAAAGGCATAAGGCAAAGCAAAACAATGCAAACTGAAAGGCAAGGCTATTATCATGACAATCAGTAGGCATAAGGACAGTGGAAGAAGCTTTATATTACCATAGCAAAATTCCCTGTTCAAATAAAATGATACAGTTCAGTCCAGGTCAGTGGAATAGAATCTGTTCATATCAGCAGAAGCCCTCTGGATTTTGTTTCCTTTTCAAAAGAATGGGAGAAGACGACTTGTCTTTTTGCAGGAGTCACTACAGCACACTAGATGTACAGCAGGTATGCAAATAGAAAATTGTGTTTTGTTAAAGACAATGAACTTGCTAAGACCAAATACTTTTAAATAACTCATTTGCACACACACACAGACAAAATCACAACTGCTTTTAGCCTTCAAAGTTGCTTCTCAGTAGAGGCCCAGCAGTAATATTCTTTCATAACGAACGGTGAAGTTGGTCCCTTGGTTTCACTGCTTGGGGGTCTGGCAGTGTCACTGCCCTACTCATTCTCATTCTTTGTCTGTTCACATATCCTGGTGTGGTACACAGCAGGGGTGTATTGGTTCGTATAGATCTGCCAGATCACTGAAGACTGATATTCCAACTCTGAATTCTGCAGGGTGGGTGTTACAAAGGAAAAACAAAAGAAAATTTTCAAACAAGGCTACTCTCCCACAGTTTGGAACAGAACTAAACGTTACAAAGCAATAAAAAAGTGCACCTCAGAAGAGTGAACAAGCACAAATATCAGCTGTTATTATTAGAGTTTTCATCAAAATCAACACAATCCTGGAAAGCACGAGACTTTCTGACCACACAGAAATGTGTATTTCTTCATTAAACAACTCAAGTGTGCTATTCAGCATCTAGCTACTCTGAAACACCACACAGCTCTTACCAGCAGTTCACATATATCAAAGGGTAAAAGACATCTGCAAACATCTACATAGTCCACAAGACAAGTTTTACCCACACACCCAATTTAGGAGAAATATTGACAAACAAGGAGAGAAGCAGAGGCCACTAAAACAGTCAGGGACTAGAGCAGATGATGTAAGGCAAAAGGCTGAGAGAGCCAAGTTTATTCAGACTGGTGAAGGTAAGGCTTCAGGCTCATCTAAACAGAGCTGAGCAGCGGAAGAGACAGAGAAGACAGAGTTTTTGCACAGCAAAAGGACAAAATGTTATGGCCACAAGTTGCAGTAAGGGAAATTCTGAGTAGATATAAGAAAAGAAAATATGCTATGAGAGTGGTTAAGAGCTTAAACAGGTTGCCCAGAGAAGCTGTGAACTTTCCATCCCTGGAAACATTCAAAACTCACCTGTATACAACCCTGAGCAATCTAATCTAATCTAATCTAATCTAATCTAATCTAATCTAATCTAATCTAATCTATGAAATTACACATCTTTGAGCATGGGGGCAGATTAGATACCCCCTAGGGTTTCCTTCCAGACCTAAAATGACTCCATGGTTCTAAGTGCCAAGCGTCATAACAATATGACTGTAGGCATGGCCATGACTGTAAATCAATGTACGGTATTGACAAACGCATCCTGCTCCCTGCTTTGTATCTGAACCCATTACTGTACGAGTTGGATAGATGTAATTCACCATGTTTTCATTATAGATTCCTTCAAGGAAGTGTAACCTGTGACAAATACATATTGTTGTGCAAAAACAAACCTGTGCACAGTTGTACACACACACAGTTTTCATTAAAAAAGAAAATCAGTTTAAGTTGCAAGCTTCTGAAACAACAAGGAAGAAAAAAAAAAAGTCTTTCATCTTTGAAAACCTGCTTATCCCTTCAGCATTTATGTATTAATAATCCTTCCCATCTAGCTGAAATTTAGAGTCTCAGATCAGAAGTTCAAAATACAAGGCCTTTGTGTACACCCTGCTCCATTGCATAGCAACTCTGACACATCAGTGGACCTCAGAGTAAGGAGCAGAGGTGAAAACCTTATCAAAGAAGGAATGCAAAGAGTTTGAAGAGTACCTGCAAAATGCTTGTTCCTGAAAGGGCCTGACACATTCCACTGCCCAGCAAAAAAGCCAGGTGGGGCATCTGAGAAAGAACCATGAACACTTGCAGATTGGCACTACGAACACCAAGCAGTTCATTCAAGGTTGCACAGACCGCACTTTACTGAAAAAAAAAAAAAAAGATGAAAAATCAGCGGTGTTTAGGCTACAGCTTCCTGAAAAGTGCCTTACTTACCAACCTGCTGGATATTCAGAGATGGCTGTCCATCAGCTTTTCCTGGTGAGGTGGTTCCACTTTATATGTATTTAAATGGTATAAGGAGGAGACAGTGAATAGGAAAGACTCTAAAGCCGGGGGCCAAAAAGCTCCCTGGAAAAAGAGAACTTGGCTTCTGGGTGAATTCCCAGGAAATATTTATATGTACTAATACAATGTCAATTTAAAAACATCTTACAGTCTTGCTTCTCTGGAGATGATTTAATTAACTTTTTCTTGGAAGGTGAAACATGACTTTTAAAGCCTCTTCAGACAGAGGAAGCCCTGAATCCATGCTTTTCGTATTCTGGATCAATACTCTGAGACTTGCACTCTTGATTAGGTGCACATCAGTTCCTAAAATTTTTTCCTGGTTCTCCTGCACAAATCCAGCTATCACATAAGGCTTCATGTATGCAACAGGCACAAAAGCACATTAAAGCTTCTCTTGTAAAAACTGATTTTCCTTCCCAGCACAATACCAAAAGCATTGCCTTTTTCTTCAGCTATTATTAGCTTCTTTCACTTTCTTGAACTCTGCCACATGTGGAAAGATAAATTATGTATTGATTTTTCCTCTGGTTAACAGCCTCATGAACAAAGAGGCAGTGATGTTGAAGATGGTGCTTCTGGGAGAGAAAGGACATCACCAGCAGAGCATTTTGAATCATGCCTCTCTTCTGAGTGTTTTTTCCTTGAAGTTAAGAGACTTATCACCACAGAAACACACTTCCAGAAAGTGCATTCTGCTGATTGCTCCTCACATCAGCGCAAAGGAGAGCCATATGCATCTATCAGTATAATTTTTCTGCCAACAGTACAGCACTACTAACGAACCTATTCTGCCTCTGTCCCACTCCCTTTGCTCCTTCATACATCTCATGAGAGCATACTGAATCATCCTTGTCATCCTTGTCATCTCATCCTTGGTGTTGGTGCTTTGTAGTTACTCCTGTACCTGGTATAATTAACGTGCCCATAAAAACTATTCTCCTAGTAGAACTGCCCCAAGTAATGCACCACTGGCAATTTCAGCCTTAGGTGATCCATCACTTTACCATAACTCACTGTGCTGTGTCCATTTATAACTACAGTACGTTGCTCCTTTATTGAACACTTCAAATCCCACAGCTATAAATAGCAGAATTTTCAGCATTAAGCAGTCAAACAATATTCCATTTCTCTCCTCTTCAAGCACATTATGTGATGGTGACTTAATTTAGCTAAGTTAACAAACACCATGAGTATAGCTCCCTCAAGGTATTTTGCTATTTCTTATTTGTTTTCTTATTTGAAGCCCTCAGCCAGACTAGAGACCAACTATACTGGAGGGTATAAGAATAAAAGCAAATTGTTTATTAAGAAATGGTACCACAAAAGGGATACCACAGAATTTTAAGCTTTGCTTCAAAAACATACTAACAATGTCAATCACCATGTGCCTCACAAACTAAATAATAGCACCTGTTCCACTGGGACCACTCCATTTCTTATCAACATTTAAATACTAAAAATGTCTTTAATCTTGAAACATAATAAACTCCAAACATTTCACAAAGCACTAGTTCAACTATCTGGAGTTCTGATCAAAAACTAGCAGCAAGCCAAAGACCTTAATAGACAAAGTAACAAAATTTTGCTAAAACCAATATAGATATTCAGGTGTTGAGAAAATAGTGTAGCACATAAAAATTTTATCTCACTGAAAACATTCTACATATGATGCTTGGATGACTTTTTACTGAATCATGTACCCATATTAAAAGAAAAAAAAAAGAAGAAAGGGCATTTTTTGGTCCAACATAAAAATCCTCCCATCCAAAAATAGCAACAACAACAAAAAAAATCCACCTTTATAGAGGCAGAGGTAAAATTAGGTAACCTCAAGATCTCTTTTTCCATCCCTGTTTGGGTTTTGGGTTGGAGTTTTTTAATGTTTTAAATATCTGAAATTTTAAAAATATTTTATTTGAGACACCTCCAATAGAAATCACATAAAAAAGCTCCACAGCAAGATTCACGGTTCCAGTGGAGGAGGGCAAGCACTCACACTTTGCTCAGTAACTCCTTTTATAACACATTCCACAGGGCTGCAAGACAGATAGATTCTTTGCTCTCTCCTCTCTGAAAAGAACCACGATTACATGTATCCTTCCTCCAGAAGATGACTCTAAGCAGTGGGCTCAGGCTTTCCCAATCACCATATTTGATGGCTATTTAAGTGGTTAGTCAAAAAGGGACCTCCAGCAGTGCCTGGAATACTATGACAGAGAAAGCATCATAGCAGAATGTCCTAGCCCAGAAGTTACAGAGCACTCTGGAGGTGTGGATACCAATCAAACTGGGCAGAGGGCCAGACTGACACTCTGTGTTTCAAATGTAGGTTAACGGCCCTGTCCGCAGGCTACTGGCTTCTCCTTGGCTTCCTCTTTAGAATCACAGAATCCTTTAGGTTGGAAAAGGCCTTTAAGATCAAGTCCAACCATAAACCTAACACAGCTAATACCACCACTAAACCATGTCCCTTAGCACTTTGTCAAGATCTTTTAAATACCTCCAGGGATGGTGACTCAACCACCTCCCTGGGCTGCCTGTTCCAATGCCTGACAACCCTTTCATTGAAGAATTCTTTCCTAATATCCAATCTAAACCTCCCCTGGTGAAACTTGAGGCTGTTTCCTCTTGTCCTATCACTTGTCACTTGGGAGAAGAGACCAGCACCCACCTCTCTGCAACCTCCTTCAGGTAGTTGTAGAGAGCAGTAAGGGTTCCCTTC
>NW_010234015.1:0-992 GCF_000690775.1 Eurypyga helias | reverse complement strand
GCCTTTTCTCCGGGCTAACCCACCCCAGCCCCCTCAGCCACTTCCCATAGGACTTGGGCTCCAGACCCTTCACCAGCTTTGTTGCTATTCTCTGAACATGCTCCAGCACCTCAATGTCTTTCTTGAAGTAAGAGACCCAAAACTGAACAGAGTATATGCTGTTTCTAGCATGAGGGCTTATATTATCATTGCTTTTATTACAAGTACACCAAGTAAACAGCCTGCTTAAGGTTGCCAAAAATCCTTTCAACCACGAAAATCTTAAAAAAGGAATGAAAAAATAGGAAAATTATTTATTTGCTTGTTTATTTTTCCATTTTGATTCACTGCACTGAGTTCTAACCCCTGCTTGACCAGCTGACGGGCAAAACAGAAGATGCACAATTCTAACTACAGCCAACAAGGGAAGAGATTGCAGTCCATTTTTCAAAGCTCTGCTCTTCAGCCTCATTTCATTCTTCCTGAGAGCTCAGTCTCTGTCCTCCAGAATAGCTTACAACTCTACTGAAGAGTTTAAAAACTGGGCAGCTACGATCTGTTGATCTCACCTCAAGCAAGAGCATCCCACTGCAGAGTTCATATGTGTTATTGTAACCTCACTTGTTTGTTTCTTCAAAGAACAGTCAAGGATGATTTCCTAAGCACTTGCAAGAAACTTGTCTATAACTTGTTGGAAGATTATGCAGTAAGTATCGGTGGACTTCATGCACATAAAATATCCTGCCTGTCCTAAAAAAAACCAACAAAAAAAACCCCAAACAAACAAACAAACAAAAACCCAAAACACCCTAAACCTGGCCTCTGTGCTAGTTACTCAGAAACAGACACCGGCTTTCCAAGGAAGGTGAAGTAACTAGGATTCTCTTAAACCATAAATGTTTAAGACACCTCATGTCTACGTTACTGTGAGTTCTTCCCTTCTCCCTGCTTTAATTTTGTGAATTATTTTTCAAATAGGATTATAAGCCCAATCATAGAATCATAGCCTGGTT
>NW_010234014.1:77514-91712 GCF_000690775.1 Eurypyga helias | reverse complement strand
ATATATATATATGTATACTAGGAATAGTGAAATTTGTGAGTGCTTGCGTTCTCCAGAGTCACAAGTGTAATTTCATTGAAAGTGCATGGATTCTTGCACATCTATTGTTTGAACATTGTTTTAGAAATTATCAACATGATTACATTAGCAGCCTGGAAATTATCCTGGACTTCATGTTAGTTTCTTCAAAATATCATTACTCTGAGATCTTTGGAGACCACAATGAGTAATATAAACCCTAGGTTTATTGTGTGGAATTGGGCAACTGCAAGCTAGGACACATTGCACAGGACTGTCACATAATTGTTTTAAGGACTACAATAGGAAAGAGCAACTTTGCTTACAATGAATACCCTGCATTTCCTTTGTCACATCTCCAGCAGTTTATGTCCTTATTCTGAGAGATTTAACCAGCTCATGTGGTGTAATATATACTTTGATCATGTTGCAATGAATTGCTGAGTCCTAATGGGAGCTACCTGAGAAATTTTAACTTTCAGGCACTAATGGTAATGGATTGGAAGCTTATGCTTTGGACATATCTATAGGTAATGGCCATATCCAACCACTGTTTCTATTCTTCCAAGACAGGCATAATGAGTCCCCTGTACAGTATATGAAGGTCCTCTTCACCTTAGCATCAGTGCCATCTACGATAGCTGTACTGTGTTTGTAAGTATTTCTGTAGATTGCTTAAATAGCTTTTCATATGCATCAAAGTCACAATTTAAAAGAAAAACCTCTAATTATTTAGCTCTCAAAGTAACATTTTCAGGTCAGAAAATGGGGTTGAATGGGTCCATGCAGTGGAAACTCTGTATAGATAGAACAGCATCTCCCATAAAGCACAGACTTTATGGCAGCCAGCCCTGATTACATGCATCCTCCACCATGGGAATTTATGTGGATGTGAGAGCTGTCCTTCTCTTAGATTGTGTCTTCATGCTCATTTAAGCACAGCAGCTCACATTAACTAGAGGGTTAACATGAGCCATCTTTCTTTTGAAGGGCAATTTGCTTTTGTAGACTGCTTGGTTACCTCCATGCTGTGTTTTTCTCATCTGGGTCAGGCTCAGCCTTTAAGGTCTTTTCCCATGATAGCAGAGCAGTGCAGCTGCCTCTCAACATGTTCCTCTTGCTGCCCGCAGCCTGGGAGCTTTCCCCAGCCTCCTCTGCCACAGGGCAACTTGCTCCTCAGGGGCCTGCCTGTGCCTTCACATTTTCCAAAACCCCAGTGAAGGTAGAAGACATCATAGGATCTGTTTTCCTTTATTCCCTGGGATCTGAAGAGTACAGACCTGACCAACTAGGCTTGAAAATGTGCTTTGCAGTGTTTGGACTGTAGATTTCTTGTGCAGTGATGAGTCATGGAAGAAGACCATGATATATCATCATCTGGGGTCTACTTACGACTATCATGCTCTGGCATGTTCTTTGCTCAGGGTTTATAGCAGATGCTTTAATGGTTTGTCAGAGACTAAAGATCATGATCTGAATAATACAATTTTCTGTAGTAATTGCATGATATCAAAGGAAAAGTCTTTGAAGGCTCTTTTTTTTGGCTTGTCATTTTCTTTCTGTGGTTATCATTTTATCTACACTTGTTACTAGAGATATTTTTGGACTTCCATCAAGGATAATCCCATACATTTCTTTTACAAAACCTTTTGAAATGTTCCATTGCTGCATCTTTCATTCATTTCTAGCAGCTAAAGTTGATGAGAACCAGATATTGTACCGAATGTTTATGTGATGTACAGAATACTAATGACAGACTGTTTAATACCAGCTAACAGCAAACTAGCACTGCGAGTCCACCAATCTGATGATAAAGAAAGCATGTCTCTCTACATGGGGACAAAGAAGAAAAATGCAAAAATTAAAGGCAAGAAATTAATCTGGTACCATGTGCAAACGTATGTAAGAACTTTATTGAATTATCATTTGAGCTAAGCATATAATATAAAGCAAATAACCTGTTTAAATTTATTATTTTTCATTTAATAAATTGGTCATGCGCTGCTTAAATATATATTTGTAATTGAAATTGTAATTGAAAATCTAAAGGAAAGTTAAAACATTTTTCTAACAGGAGCTGACAGACAGGAAAGTGATATGATTTTCATGCAATGCTTTCAGCTTTCCAAGCTGCCAAGAAGACCATTTCAGTCTAACATGTCTGATCATGCTGGTCATGTCTCTATCCATTGAGTTTCTAAAGCCAATTTCCTGAGAAATCTTTAGAAAAAAATGAAATTACACATTAACCCATGCATGTTAACCTAAAGGTCACAAAGCCTTTTAAATGTATTGACTATAATCAGAATTAAGTGGCTAAATCTCTCTGCTGTACTTTGAAAAGACATGCTTAGCAATAGCCTCTTTCTCTGCTTCCAACGGCAGATAAGTGACCTTAGGAAGAAAGGATAAGATCATTTTTAATCCAAGTATTTATTGAATTAGCAACACGGGAAAATGCTATATGGTTCTCAACATTTATGAGGTTTGCTATCATCATGATGGTCCAATTGTGCAGAGAGGAAGGATTTGTGTTCCACAGGCAACCCGAATTTTACAGCATGATTAAAGTGTTTATGTATTTTACAGTTCTAGAAGGATTTTAAGGTTAGCATTAATATATATTTGTGCTATTGAGACATGCTGAGAATTTTTAGTTCATTTTTTATTAAGGAGACACTTTCAAGTTTAAATTCATCATAGCTTGATTTGGTTTGGATTTTCCCCCCCTAAATATATGTGCTGATTCTGAGTCATGAGCAGTCCATAGTGCCTTGAAATGCCATACCACTAGGCATATCTGTGTGCCTAGATATTTCAACAGAGATCTTTCCAGTAATTATATGGAGAGTATATCGAGCCTGGTAGCTAGGAGATTGTTTACCGATGCTCTGAAATTTATTCTTCATATGATCTTCTATGGACATCTGATCCACTGAAGTAAAGGAGCTGCTGCTTGTCCTTTGAAACTGCTGCCTCAGCTATCCCAAATCTTTTCCTATGGGGAATTTGGTAATTCATTCCTCATAACTATACTTGGATGTCAGCGCACCAGCAAATACATTCTTCTGCCTCCAGTTAACTTTGTCAGGAAGAAGCAGGCAAAGGTCACTTTTGAGACACTACAGTTTCTTAGGATACTGATGCATCAAACAGATTGTCAGATATAATGAACACTATTTTCCTAAATTATTATTTGCAGATTTTCATTCCCTGGCTATTTCCTAGAAAAACAGCCTCTCTAGAAAAAAAAAAAAAAAAAAAAAAAAGGGCTAATGCTTAGCATTAACATTTTTTCCATTTAACAGATTTTTAATTTGTTATTTAGATTACATTTCACCAAGCATTCAAGTTTCTTGAGATTCAAAAGGAGCTGTGACCCATTTCACCTGTTTGTAAATCAAAATGAACCAACTCCACCAAGTTGAAGTGTTCCATGCAGTTTCCTTATACTTGCCCAAAACTAGCCGATAACCTGCTGTTTCAGATGTCCCTGACGTAAGAATGAGCAGATCACATCAAGCAGAATAAGACCTCACCGAACATTTAATCAGTAGTAACACATTCATGTAATTTTGGAAACACTTGTACAACTATTCATTATTTTTCATCGTTATCCGACCCTGTTTGTCTTAGGACTTGACTGGAAGCAGGTACAGAAAAAAAAAGTAGGACTTCTACAAAAGTTAAAGCTTACAGTGAGTAAAAAATCCCACCAGGAATTTTTGTCTTAATTTTATTGACATCAGTAATTACAGCTGCTCATATGAGGTTTTATTTAAGCTTGCAAACCTCTCTAGCTTTATCCATCATGAGTATAATGTTTCCTTGGTGCTCTCTGCACCCTCTGGAATTAACATACCCTTTTCTTCAGGTGTCACAAATCTGACATTGCTCTACAGACTTTGCATATGACCCTCTCTTTTACCTTTATCATTCACAGGCAGCACTTGTGCTCATTTGCTTCCTTCTGCTGTCCCATTTGGCACCCTCACTGGCCCTCAGCATCTGAGAATCTCTCTTGTGAAAAACTAGTGGGGACTGACAACATCAAGATGAAAGACAAAATTAGTATCAACTCATAAGCTCTGATCATAACTCATAATAAGATTCATTATTATACTTCACCCTGACCCATATAATTTCCAATAAAAATCATATAAGAACTGCTTATCTAACACATTATTTAAGAAATAAAACCAGGGAATTTAGCATTTGAAAAAATACAATCACAGAACAGAACTAAGAGAGGGAGACTCATGTGGGGGAAAGCTCATTGTTAAGGATTAAACCTATAATATGTCAGCAGTAGATACCAGTACTGCAATTACAGATTATATTAATAAAAGTATTTAGTATTTTAAATCACAGGGACCTTTCAAGAAATCACTAGTAAACTAAAAAGTAGATCAAGGTTCATCTCATCTAATTATCAGGGTTTTTTCACATCCAGTTCCTCAAGTGTTTTGGGGAGAGAGAGAATTATAATATAGTCCTGAAAACTCTCCTGTGTACTTCAGGTATTGGTTGCATACTATGGATAAGACAGAAAAAATCTAGTCCTGTGTGAGCAGGACACTCACCCCAGTTGACAAGTAACAATTTAAACAATATGTAGTGTGTGCTGGTTTTGGTTGGGATAGTCTATTTTCCTCACAGTAGCTGGTATGAGGCTATGTTCTGGATCTATGCTATGAAGAATGTTGATAACATTGATATTTTTAGCATGAGGCTGTTTTGGATTTGTGCTGAGAATATTGAGAACATACTACTGTTTATAGTTGTTGCCAAGCAATGTTTATATCAAGTCAAGGTCTTTTGCAGTTTCTGGTATCTGTGTTCCCATTGCTTCTCTGAAAAAAGATGGGAGGAGACATAACCAGGACAGATGACCCAAATTGACCAAAAGGACAATTCATGCCATAAAATGTCATCTCAGGGCTCTCTTTCTGTCTCTGGCTTTTGCTGCTTGTGGTCTGGCTGGGTGTCAATCAGTGAGAGATGAGCGGTTGGTTTTTCTTTCCCATTATTTTCATTACATAGTAGTAGTGGTAGTATTTTTGTTACATATTATTATTAATAGTATTGTGAATATATTAGTATCATAATTTCATTTAAGTTCTTTTCAATTATTAGACTGTTCTTACCTCAACCCATGTTTAACCATGGTTAAACCATGACATAGGGTTAACTTTTCTCTTAACATGTCTGAGTTCTTCAAATTTAGATATGTATCCCTGGATCTGGCTGTCTTGATTTGGAACTTAAATTAACAGGATTAACATTTAAGCAGAAGACACTAGCTACATTTCCATCTTCATACCCATAGGTGCTTCAGCCCTCTGGAGAAAGCAAGCTCACTTGAAAACAGAGTACAGTCTCAAGAAGATTGGAATATTTTCAGAGAAATCCCGGCTTAGGCGAGGAACAAACATTTCTGGTGTTTGCATCTTCTAGGATGAAGGTAGAGCTTTCCACTTCAGAACAATAGTTGACAAAAAAAAGCATTTTCTCAGCAACTTATAGCTTCTAAGCATGAGGGACAGGGGAACAGGCTCTGTGTTAGAAACTCTGCAATGATATGCAACAATTGATTAAAGATATTTACTACCTGTACAACATTCCTTTGATTTACATGCAGAATTCTGTGTCAGGGGTATAAGTTTCTATTAGAAGCGACTGTACCTCCTTAAGAAGACACACACACCTCCTCAGCAAACACACACAGAGCTATTTCTATTAAATTATGTAAGTTTTCTCACTGGAGAAAACAGTTAGTCCATAAATTACTTGCAAAAAACGAAGAAATCAAATTATAATTCAGCCATTTTTGTGTAGGATATATTGCTTCATATAGAAATAGTCTGTTTATAGCTGTCTGAGACTAATTGGTTCATTCCATTCACAATGATTTATTTATTAATGATTCTGATTTGCACACATACACAACTTGGAGTACACAGAACAGTTTTATATATAAAATTGATAAATACATTTAATTTATTCATTTGCAAATGATAAATTTATTTGGTCTAAAAAGTTTATTGGTTCATAAGAATGAAATATTGATTTTTGTAAGTAATATAATTTTTAGATGTGCACTTAAGTGAAGGGAGCAGAACTGCTTACACTGCTTTGTGGAAGTCTATCAAGCTTTTCAACCTTATCTTTATTTTAAGGGGTTTATAGCTAGAACATAAATAGGAGTTTGGGCTGAGTCTCCTTTTAAGACAGTCGTGTATCTACTACTTGACATCTCAGTCAAAAGCACTTTTAAGAGCATTCACAAAACGGATTGGTCACTGTTAAGCAGTAGAGGTTTAGAATAAATACCCATTACTGTACATGCAGATTTATTTCTGTCTATAATTTCTACATTCGGCTGTTTGGCTTCTTCCGTATTTTCTGTTAAAGAAAATAATATGTTTATTGAAGAATAATGAAGAGTATTTTAGAAGGGCCATATGCTTTATAGAAAAGTGAAGCGTGGACTTAAGGCTCAGCCTGATAGTACTGAAGACAGTGAAGGTATTTCCATGATCTGAAATGCTAACGCGTTAACTCTCCTTAGCTCCGGGGCAGAGAAATGTTCAAGCACTTCACAAGAGTGTGTCCCAATCTCAGCTAGGAAGTAGTGCAGTTCACTTGCAGATTCCTGTTATCCCCACACACATTGTTATCATCGTGCCTAGTGTCTGGAAAAAGCAAGGTAATGAGCCACATTCCCAGTCATTCTTTATATTCCTGTATAATGTTTATATAAAGATATTTATTTTGCATAATAAGTTTATACAAAAAATAAAATGAAATATTTTATGCAAAATGAAAGACTTCTCAACAGAGTGTAGGAAAGATTTTGCTGGCGTTGCATGGGGACACACGTACTCAAATGCCATCTTTGAAAATTAGCCTAATACATTTCCAGCTCCCCTTCCTGTGCTGTTCTCTCTCTCTTTTCTTTTCCTGGCTCAGTCTTATTCCCCTGTATCTGCAGATGTGATTGATTGATTGTGGGACTAAACATTGAAGCATAACACAAAAGGAAGAAAGAGGAGAGGAGAGGAGAGGAGAGGAGAGGAGCGGAGAGGAGAGGAGAGATTATGACAGTTTTGAGTGGCTAACAATTGTGTGGGGGCTTATTAGTAATTTTAGGAGAGGAGAGGAGAGGACAGGAGAGGACAGGAGAGGAGAGGAGAGGAGAGGACAGGAGAGAGGACAGGAGAGGAGAGGAGATCATAGAATCGTAGAATTGATCATAGAGATGAGACGAGACGAGACGAGACGAGACGCCAAGATATTTCAAGCTATCCAGATAGACCTAATGGCATATGACCGCTGTCACACCACACCTCAGAAGACAGTTTTATCTATTACATGCACCCATGCAGACACTTGGTTTTACATAACTTCAGTCTTTCTGCTCACCTGAAACCACAAAACTTCTGAAACTGTTTACTGATGGTGACAACCAGCCTATCAGTATAATGGCAGTGCCTGGGACCTCCAAAGCTGAGTACCTATAAAACAAAACTCAAAGCCTTGTGTTGGGAAACTTACAACATAAATGAAAAATAGACAGAAAAGAATACAGTAAACAAACTGGAAAAATGCAAGGTAAGAGGGAGAACATGGGATAACGAGATACTTACATGACTATGGTAAGTTTAATAGAATGATTTAAAAGTGAATAAATAATACATTTGTGGATCCTACTATTAGCTTCTTTACCAAAGGACCTTGTACACAAGCATTAGGAATCATAGCTCAGAGACATTATTTGGCGAACCTGAAAATTGAGTTATATGTGTAATTCTAAATAAACTGATCAGTGCATAAAAATATCCAGGAGGATGTTGATCCATTAAAAGTATTTGCAAAAACCACATAGATAGAATAATTTTTTTAAGGAATAATTTATTTTTAGTTCCATTTAAACAACCCACTTTTTAACACATACTAAAATCTTTAGGAAACATTCTAAGAAATTTGAGGATTATAGCCACAGGGATGAATTAAATGTATTTCAGTTCTGCAGATTAAAACACAGAATATATTTGCATCATTCTGCATTTTATTATGCTGCCTTTTGGTATGTTTTACATTAAAAATACATGACTGACACTCTTTATACCAGTAAGCCTTTTTATTGAAAAAAAATATTATTGCATTAAACTACATTCCCAGGAATTCCTTGAATAACCTAAAAAAAAAAAGCTGCATTGCATGTACAATAGTGCAATTCACTTAGCTACTGTATAATATAAAACACTTTATACAGAGAATACAAAACAAAATTACTAGTTTACATATTATACTAGCCAGAGTATTATCCAGTTTTAAATATAAACATAACACGTTTAAAATCAATCTGGTCAAATGGCATTATTATGCAAATCAGCACAACAAATATATTTGTTAAATGTATTCCAGAATTGCCTCAGTTACCAAAAAAAACCCCAAACATTGTGAAACTCAGGAAACTATTGTTATTGGAATTTTACAGTATGGGTGACCTGTTTCCTTGGATAAGGTATCAAGAATGTACAATCAAGCTAAAAGACATTATTAACCTGGAGTGTATATATTGCTGCCACCAGGATTCTGTAACAGTTTTAAAAATTGGTCTGAATAAAATCAATTTTTACACGGCTCCATATCTCAGGATCATTTATGCGTTTAGTAATAATGATACATATTTAAAATACATTACTGATGAAAAACAAATATGGAAGAAAGTAGAGCAAATATACAATCTCAGCTGTGATGATAATTTTATTACATTTCTCCAAGAAAATCCCTTCTGTGTACTAAGAACTATATTGGATATTCCTTTTGTTGGTAGTCAAAAATTGCTGGTTTTGCTATTGTGCTGTTTCTCTTCCTTCTTAATCTGTCTTTTTTCATCAATACCTCTCAAAAACCTAATTCTTATTGTTCCAAGAATTAAATTTAATCTTTATTGTCTATTCATTTGCCTTACCATATCATCCTTGTTGTTATATACAATGATGTATGGACATCCTATGATTTTGTTCTTTCCTAAAATCCCATTGTACTGACCATATGTTAAAGGAAAATATGTAACTATTTTCCATAAATGATCTATGAAGTAGGACATTTTAAAGTTTCAATTGGTCAGGTTTCTTGTCATAGGAATTTCCACAATATTACCACTGTAAGAGGCAGGGATACAAAATGTGTGTGTACACATTAAAATGAGATTAGCCTGTCATTTCTTCTGTTGCACTTATTTCTCTTGGTGTTATACACTTAGGACTCAAATGAACTCTTACATACAATGAGAACAGCTGTTTTTTCTTGAATAGAAATGGAACTGGGACCATAAATTTAAAAGTTTGTAGGACTGGAAATGCATCTTTTAGGCTGGTATTAACCCTAAACTGGTGGTAGTAGCTGAGCAGCTCAGCCAGCCTCTTCTAGGGCACAGGTTGACCTGCTTGTTTGCAACATCCAATACAGACTGCTTCTACAGAGTCGTAACTAATGTGTCTGTCTACTGAGTAAGCGATCTCCACCTGAGCAAGAAAATACTAATTCTCAGAGGTGTTAAGTCACATTCAGTGAAATATGTTTGATTCTCAGAAAATAATGTTTCAGAAGTATACAAATTATATGGAAGTTCAGATCTAATTTTGGGAAGGTTTTCAGCCAAAAATGAAAGGAAGACTTTTAAAACTTTGGAAATATTTATTTTTAACATCTTTCCCAAAGAAAATTTCTAATCTCCTTAATACTGAAACAATAATTTAAATTAAAATTTCCCTGCAATTAAAATGAGAAAATTAAATCATAAAGATAAGTACTCCAAAACAGCATGAATCCATTTTATTAATGAAATTAATAAATCATTTGGGAATCCAACCACAAGATATTTGAAGGTGCTGGTTTCACCATCTTTTTTCAATAGAAAGTGTTTTGCCTCTGCTCAGTCTCCAGATTTTTTTCCTGACAGCTTTTATTTGATGGTTAAAATGTTAAGTATCCAAAGAAATTTTAACTTTGAAAATCAACTGCAAAACAAGCTGTCACCAATTGTAAAGACATTTCAAAACTTTGGCATAATACCAGTTTATGATGAAGCAGCTGTTTTTAGAAATTAAAACAACTCCATTTTATTGCAATGGATCAATCTAGTTTGACTAAAACTAAGTTAGAAATTTTGTCCTAGGTTGGTTCTTAAATATTCAATTACAGCTAGATTTCTCAGGTGCTTCAGACAGGCCAATATAATGGAGTAAAATTCTCTAAAAGTTGTGGGGTTTCTTAATATGTTTTATATTGATTCCAAAAGATACATTATTAATTGTGTGCTACATTATTGCAAATGAATTGAAATTATTTCAAATATTTCTAATCCAAACAAAAAGGTAGTATCTGTCAGACACCTTGCTGTCCAGTTATATTGGGAAGCACGCCTGCAGTCTAACCACAAATATGAGATTAATTTCATGCTAAATATCCCATGTTGAGTTAGAAACGGTGTAAAAATAGTCAAAATGTGCCATTCAAAGAGAAGCTGAAACCCTCAGCTATTTTCAAATACAGTTATTACTAGCAATTTTAACCACGCATTACCCTGAAGGTTGGATACATGCATTCAAATATTGCAGATTCAGAACTTCAATTTATATATTGAGAGTTTGGGAAGCCATGCAACAATCTTGACAGATTTATTTAGATCCAATGTGCCTTGAAATGCTGAGAACTGCCTCATGGGTGTCTACGAGGCTTGACCTGGAGAGCCAGTTTCCACTCAGAATTTTACTTCTGCATTTTTATGAGTATCAGCACAATTTTATAGGACCAGACAATTGTTTGTGTTGTTTGTAAAAGGGATGAAACATATTTACACATTATTTGGACAAGACTCTCCCACATGTCATAGCTCTGTTTGGTAGGAAAGAAGCGTTGCAGTCTTGGCCAGGGACCTCTGAGGTTCAAGGCCGGAGCTAGTAGCTTGTCAACTCTGGGCTGCTGCATCCATCCCATCCCTGGCATACCCTATGCTACAGTCACAGGTAGGCAATCCCGCAAAACTGTGTTTTATACCCTACGTTCCTTTGCCTTGTTAGATGTTTGGCTTGCGAAGAAAATGAGAAGTCTGCTTGTGTTAGACCCCTCTACACCGAGGGATATTTTTTATGTACTTGTGGCCAGACTGCAGTACCTTTACACTATCCAAGCAACATATGCCAGTGATAAAATCACTGAAGTATCTTTGAGCTGTTCTTGTGACCCTCATCTTCCAGTGTTAACTCATCACCCATCATTCTGAGGCTCCCCAGTTTTTTTAGCCAGGAGATAGAACCAGGGACTGTGGTCCCAGGTGCTTTCTTTTTCCCTCATTTTGAAGTACCTTAAACAGACCAAGTAGATGCTGTTGCATATACACGCTCAGGAAAGCAAGCCTTTGATGTGTGTCAAAGCTGCTCTACCTTAAATTGTGCTACTTTAAATCACTCATCAGTGTTGATATTCCCATTGTGTCTGGGGGCTGTGGCCCTATGACAGTCACAGACTTCACTTCAGGCTGTTCTTTCCAAACCATCTGCAGTATCACACTGGGTGGACCCCATCCTCCTTGTGATAGCATCACAAAAGGCTTTAAAACAGCTTTATTCAGTGATAGGAGAACTAAATCAACATTCATGTGCTGTCAACCAGAATGCGGACTTTAAAATAATTGCCATTGTGCTCTCAGCAAAACAGTAGATTTCCCCTCAGACATGTGATTGAACACTGAATAATTTATTTTATTCAAATTTATTTTTGGAGGCATAGTGTAATCATTTGGGTTAGTTTAAATAGCTAGAAACACTGAAAACTTCTTTTATTGTTGGTAACTGTTGGGTCTGGCTAGAGCAAGAATGGTGATGGGTCTCTTGCCCTTGGAATAAAGGATAAACTAAGGGATTTGGATGTATAGCTGAAGGTGTGGCTGTATTCAGGTGTGGTGTAAATAAGGCTGGGATGTATGCAGTGTGTGGCAGTGTGGGGAAGGTCAGTGGGGAAGGGTGGAGGGGGGTAGTGGAGACCAAGTGCAATGGGTGTCCTGCCAGCAGAGCAGGGTGTGTGGGAATGAGGGATGGTGCTAATGGAGAAAGTGATATGGGGGCAAAATGTGCCTGAGAGAGGGGGTGGATGTGTGCCAGGGAGAAATGGCTGCTGTGGGGGGGTACAGATGCCGAGATAGCAAAGCGTTGCAGCAATGTGTGGTGGATGGTGGTGATGGTAGCGTGCTGCTGAACAGGGAGGGCAGGAACTGCTGGTGTTGCAGAGAAGGCAGCTGGTCCTGGGGCAGGCAAAACTTTCAGATGTTTTGCCAGAAGTTGTTTCTGCATATGCTGCTGGGCTTGCAGCTGCAGCAGCCTGTATTTGTCTACTTCTTCTGGTGAAAATGTGATAGGCTGCTGCGTTAAAGGAGGGGAGGTGGATTTACTGTACGCTTCTGGGTTGTGTAGTGTGTCGTACTTCTGCATAGCATTGTCACAAAGAGAGTCTGAACTACCTTCTGCCCAGTTTGAGTCCATGTTTACATCATGTAGTTCTTCTTTGGTCTCTGTTGAATTAGCAACAACAGAATATCTATTAGAGGGAAAAGCACCAGGGAAATCATTTGGTACTGGGTCACAGCTTTGTATAAAGGGTTGCACTTCGTTAATGAAGAGATTCGATTGTTCCTTTATTGCTGTGTTCCTTTTCATGCTCGGGCTCTGATAGCCTCTTCCTATGTGAATGATGTCTTTAAAAAGACAATGATCATAATCAGTACCTGTTGAAAGAGCAACATTAGTTATCTCTGACACTTCAAAGTTGTTTTTCTTCACACTGGTTTCCAATGAACTGATTTCATTATGCCCTGTGTCATTTTTACCTATGCTTAGCAGTTTCTCTGGTAAAGGTAACATTGCAATGTCATCTGCTGCTGATGAAATCTGAAGAGCAAAGTGACTTTGCGAGTGATCCTTTAATTCTACCCCACAGGTGTTTGAAAATCTCTCTGCATCGTGCGTTTGTTCCTGGGTTTTCTTGGACCGCACTCTTTCTAAAAGCAACTTGGCTGTCAGTGACTTTCTTTTTACACATATCTCTTTTGCCAAGGTTTCTGAAGAGCAGGTGGCAAAGTTTTTTGACTGACCATTCACATTCTGAAAGTTGTAATATGCAGTTTCAGCTTTTCCCAGTTCGGTGTTAGAACCTCTTTCTGTATCCTCTTTTGTTTTATTGTCACAGTTGTCAGTCTCTTTTGAGAAGGATCCTGAACTGCTACCTCTGGATATTTTGCTACTAGATGATCTTTCACTGCTTCTTGAATCTCTGGTGGAACATCTTTTGGAGCCATGGTAGCTTCTACTCCTACTATGCACTTTGCCAAAATGCCGGTGTCTACATCTGGTGTGTTTAGATCTGTCTCTCTGTTGTAAAAGTTTATGTCTTGAACATCTTCGATACTTAATTGTGCCCCTCTGTGTACAGTTTCTAGTACTGTGACTTCTATTATGGCAAAGATGATCCTCGTCTGTGTCATCAGAAGTGAAAATACGCTTGTGCTTTCTGTGTTTGCGTTTGTGCCTTTCAGCTGTCTTGCTTTTTCTTTTACAACAAAAAAGCAAATGATTTCTGCGGTGATTGTTAGATGTGGGACTCATGTAGCTCATGTAGCTACCTGTACTGCTAACTGAAGTGTCAGAATAGCTGGAATGTCTGTCAGAGGAGGACTTTTGAGGAGATGAGAATCTCCAGCATCTCATGTAATTTCCACATCCTTCATCTTCTGAATACCTACTATTTGAAATGGATTTATAACTAAGGAAACTTCCACTGGAGTCTTTTCCACTGTCACTTATATCACTGCTGCAGCTGGCCACATCTTGAACAGATCTGCAGTCATTTTGGTTTTCAGGTTTTTCCCCAGAATAAATTAAATGACATTTTGCCGCTTTAGACTTTTTAATCCTAGACATAAAAGCAGAGAAGGAAATGCTTTCATTTCTAATGCTCTGGTTTTTTCTTCCACAGCTATGAAAATGATGTTTTAAAGATCTTCTCATTGTTGTTGTATGAAGACTTTTTTCTGTCACATAATCCTTTTGTGAGACATCAAGGTAAGCAGGCACTTTGGGTATATTTTCATTCAAATAATCCGCAAAGTATTTTTG
>NW_010234014.1:70331-77483 GCF_000690775.1 Eurypyga helias | reverse complement strand
CTTTCCCTATGTCTGACTCAGCTTTTTGCTTGGCCTTTCTTGGATTAAGGGAACCTTTCATCTTCTTTGGTTTCAACAACTGATTATCTTGTTCATTTGACATTTGCTTGTGTTTTATTAAACCTGAGGCTTCATTTTCATCTGCAGTCTTAATTATAGAGTGCTCTTCACAGCTTTTTTTGTTTGTTTCATGCTGTTTACCATCTCTATGATTTAAAGAGAGTCTGAAGTCAAAATACAATGGGTTACAGCCATATGAAATACAGGGCTCAGTTTTTGTAAACAAAAGTAGTTCTGTGGGCCACTGCAGAGCGGTGGTGCCATCTTTGCTCACTACATGGAGGAAAGGCAGTGCCTGGGGCTTAACCTCTTTAACCATGGTTTCCCTTGGAAGCGTTTCCATATTCCCATTCGTGGTTTCTGAACTCTCTGAAGATCTTTCTCTTTTTATCACTCCAGGACTGTCATTAATGTTGCTTGCACATGCCAGCTGAGGTTCTGGCTGTTGTGGGAGCTCAGGTAACTGGTCAGGCAGGTGGGCATTGCTGTGCTTGCAGGTGTTTGGCTGTGTACAAAAACTGATAGCTTGGTATGAAGGTGAAATGAGAGTTTCCAACAATTGCTCGGACTCGCTTAATTTGCTCTCTTGCTCTGTTTCTTGAGGTGAACCAGTAAAATCCATATTTAAAAGCTGCATTTTGACTTTGCAAAATGAAGGATGAGCACTGAGTTTTTCTTCTAATTCTCTATCACTGCTTTTATCACCTTCCTTTAGTACTTTAGGTTTTGCAGCTACATGAATTGATGCACTGTTATCCAAATCCATTTGGCCTTGTGTAATAGGTGGCCCTTTATCCAAGCTTGCTTTTACATCCTCCTCTAAATGTGTGCCAGAACGACATCCCTCAAGAGCTTGCTTTGCTTTATGGTTGGGAGATTCACTACAATCATTTCCTTCTTCAGAGTTCTCACTGAAGACTGATGCTGAGGATTCCAGCTTCAAAGGGACTTTTTTTGAGAACGAGAAACACACTCCGGCCCTTTGAGAAACATTGGTGCTATCTGGGAACACCTGTGAAACTTGATTTCCAAGTGCATGGGGTCTTTCAGTAGGGGACTGGTGCCTGTTTATGATAAGCTGCTGCTTCTCTAGTATGCTGCTGGAGAAACCTTGTCCTTCTCTTGTGGCGGTTCTTTGAGAATTGGCTGTGAACTTGCTGCCCTTGTACAGGAAAATGCCACCTGGAGGTTGCTGCTTTTCCACGACTAATCTGGGGGCTTTAACCAAGGGTCCACTCCCAGTAATGCTGCAAGGTAATAAATAAAAATAAAATAAAATAAAATAAACTGTATTAAGTAACCAATTTAAGATAGAACTCGCATTTGACAATGTCTGTCTGGTAAAGAAGGGTGTCGCTCATGCTGTTACAGGAGAAGATTAAGTGTCTAAAGTTTCTAAAGGTTGAATATGCAGTCTAGCCCTGAACTTGGCCTTCTATATTGGCAAGATAGTGTTTACATACAGGAAACTATATGATTTGAAGTCAACACATGAATGATGATTTTCAGAGTTATGCCCAGAACATAATAATTTAGAATAAAACCCACCGTCTTTAATCTGAATTTATATCAAAGAGAACCTGGTCTGTGGTACGTCTTGTTTTCCTGAGAGGTCACTGCAAAGAAAACTGTGCCTTGTTCAAAATGAGACACTTCCACCTGGAGTGTCCGCAGAATTAAACTTCATGGGAGAAAAGGTAGCATTATGCTTGCTTGAGGGGGGGGGTTGTATGATTTTTTAAGAGTACATTTTTATTTTATCTTTGTGTTATTCCAAAATAAATGACTTTGTGAAATATTCAGAGATATATTAATGCTAAAACTATCACAAAACATTGGTGGGGAAAAGGACACAAGGTAGATTGCCATCAATATTAACGGCAACTTCATTGTTGTCATTATCAACCACCATTTAACTTACTTTGCTATATTTTCTCTTTCTGTATTTTACTTTCATTAATTAAATTTTTCCTCTTCCCAAAACCTCTCAGCTTTTAAATCTGTGGTTTAGTTTTCTTGTACTTTAAAAAAACAAAACAAAACAAAACAAAAAATACCACCAAAACCAAACTACATCCTATTCTAAGAAGGCCTTAAAAAACACAGTAAATCATTGATATCTTGTAATATGTAATTAACTGATTTGGGAATGACTGTTGCCATTTTCCACTAGAGATGAAACATATTTAGCCACCATACAAATGTTATTCCAAGTAATATTTTAAACATGCATTTCATCAGACCAATTATCTACATTTGCTATCAATGCAGTACTACAGTACACTTACATGAAAAATATTTGGAATCATCTACAGTAAAGACTTTGATTAAAAATTAGAAAATATTTTAATTAAATGTAAGGACTGCCAGATCTGCATAACAGCTATCTATAAATAGGCTAGCATACTTTTAAAATGCTATAAAAATCCATTATCTTCAGCAGTGGGGATGACATAAAGACTCCCTGGAATAGGGTCAGCTTGGAGTATGAGAATATATATGCATTTCTGAGACTATATTTGCATTTGCCACAAACTTGGCATCAGGAGATAAAAAAAATCACACTTTTTGTACAATAAGAAGGAATTATCTCTTGGAGAAGGCGTGTAAAGAGATCCTTTTCAAAGTCTCCTTGGAATAGAAAAATAAAGCTGCATTTTCAGTTTTTCTCTGCATGAGATTTACAGTAATTTTGCTGTCAAATTGTATTAGCTTGTTGTAAGGAACTCTATTTGAACCTGAGACACAGTACTCAGGGACAATAATGACTGCGTCTGTGTAGACTTCTGCTTAGACAGGCTGACTTTCTGCCTTGTCTGAGCAACTGGGAATGCCACTCCTTCAACAAGATCACAGTTCTCAGCCACCCCTGAACCTATTAGTCGTTACAAACAGGAACAGCAAGCACTGTCTTTCCAGGCTCTTTGTAAAGGATTGTGGATTCCTGGATCTTTCTAAAAGCAAACCTGCTTTTTCCCTTCCAGTCTCACTCTGGTTTTTCTATTATCACTGACCTTATCAGTCTATCTGAGACTACGTCTTCAAGTACGTGGGCATAAAGGCATCTTCCCACAGGCAGTTACATTCCTTTCAGTAGATATGTATGAAAATGGAGTTGTAACCATAAAAGTGATACATTAGTACAAAACTGTTATATTTCAGTAGATTACTCTAAAACAATTACATAGACCAAAATGAGTGTATAATAAACTCTGAATGTTATTATTTCCAGGGTACAGTAAGGTTGATCCGAATTTAAAAGAATGCCAGTTTAATTATCTACTTAACTCATTATGGTCATAGATTAACATAAACAATTGGACTGATGGCAATTTATTCTACTGAAGCATTCAGTGTCATTAAACAAAGGAAATTTCTCAAATGTAAAGGTTTATTAGTGCAAACTTTGTACCGTATCTTGATATTCATCAATAGAGCTAAGAGTATTGGGCAAACAACTGACTTAATTACTTGTTTTTCATTCACATAATGATACTTCCATTACTTTACAGGGAAACAGAAACAATAATCTCAGTATACTAAAAGTAGTGAAAATTATTCACCGACTAAGTACAGATGCTCTAAAAGGTATTTTTCCACTCCCATTCACTTACTCTCAAATGATAGGACAGTTATACTAATCTATTCATATCAGTTTGAATAAAGTAAGATGGTGATATTATAAAAATATCTTTAAACCACTCAATTCAGAAAAGATGAGATTAGCTACAGGAGAGAAAAACACAAACCTTGAAATAGCAAGAAGTTAATTCAGGGGCTTTCAATTTTATGGTTTGCAGAGCAGAAACATTTGGAGTTGGGGACAGCTGGAAACAGGTTACAGTATACACAATCTCTGTACACTAGACTGTAGGAATAAAAATATGGAGATTTCTTCTGGGACTAAGGAAAGAGGGCATTAAAATGTAATATAAATTTTAAATACTTGCCATTCTGACTGCTTCCGTAACTCTGCAAGCTGGTGGAGCCGCTTGAGTGCTTTTTCCTGTTTCTTCTCATCTTTCCATGACTTTGAAGCCACATTCCGAGCAAATTCTCTTTGTTTTAAATCTTTCAATCTCTATGTGAAAAGAACAAAAAGAGAAGGGATTAAATATGTACACAGCAGATGCATTTCCTTTTACTCAATTTATTTGCTTTTGGTGAAGTTAATATGTAAATGGGTAGCAAAAATATACTTAAAATGCTATCATCCTAAAATGAGATTGAAAATGCTATTTTTGCCTAACAAAACAACATGATTTGGCCACCGCTAATTAGGTGATCTATACCTAGGTATGAATGATAGCTTTTCATTTTCTTATGAATACATAAATATTCTGTTGTATACCAATACATGCACAATGCTAAACTCCACTTAATGTAGTCAAAATTTTCCTATATAATTAAGTCAGTTTGAATATAATCCACTGTGTGTGAAATATATCTTATAGATCTCTGTACCTGCACATGTATGAATGGATGTATGTGGGCTTCTGTGTTGGGTTTGTAGCTTTTTAAGACTGCATTTGTTTTCAAAGGAGAGAACTACTGTCTGAAATATTTGATCAGGAAACTCTTTTATGATTATTTTCATGATTTTTTTTTTTTATCTCCTCAAACATCTATAAAACAGGTAATTCCTGTTGGAAAGAGGGAAATACTTTGCTTTTATTATATTTTTTTATTACCTGGTTTTGCATTGCTGATAGTATAATGAAAAGTAAAGGAGGAGAAGAATACACAAACCAAAAAGCATCCTCTGCAAAAAAGGTGGTGCTATCTTGCCTTTGAGTTCATTGTGTTCTCTAGGACCCAACAGGTCATGTTCAGCCTTACAGGTTCCCTGTTCAGGTCCATGTTTCCACACTCCATGGCAGAATTGCCTTCCTCCTGTCACCACATCTCCAGTGCTGTGGTATTGTGGGAAGGCAGGTTTACAAGTCAGAAAGGAACTTGGGTGCATTCAGCCAGATGCCCAAATTGGAAACCTCGGAGGGCAGGACTGAGAACTAAACCAATGCATCCACCTGCCCATTGATGTGGAGGTATCCCCATGGTCTTCTGTGAAATTCAGAAATATAGTATCAATACCAGGAATTGCTGAATTGTCCATCAAGCCCAGAGAGCTGTTCTTGCAAGCTAGTCTTGAAGAAAGGCTTTGGTATCACAGTAATTTTTAAACTGCTGCTCAGCTGCCAGCATCTATGCCTACTTGCTTGTCCACCAACACCTAAAGATCAGCATCGTAACCGTTGCCATCCCTACAGCATGCCCAAAAGCGCAACATGTAGGATGAATTGGAGGCTGACTCAACATTGTAGCATCAAGTATTACTTTCTTCAGCTCAGGTATGTGGAGCAGTCTAGCCATGGCACAGAGCTCTCCACAGCAGACATCTGTGTCTGAGAAACAGGGCTGAAGGCAGAGTCCTCAGCTTGTAGGGGTCAAGAGACTGATGAATGCATGAAAGGGAACTGCTTTCTGGAGAGAGGTCTAGCTTTTGTCACTAGACAAAGACAAAGTGAATAGGTGAAAACCACGGTGTGGTTGCTTTTTACAACCCAGAGAGATGGAAGTGTATTTTTTGTTCAGCTAAAATGAAGTCATCCAGTTAAAGGCAATGTGGTAATATGACAGAGTCATGGAGGAAGCCTTGGTGGAAACGGTATGCAGAGTCATGGTTACATTCTGTGAAGGGTGCTGGAAAGCTGTAGTGTATTTCCCACCATTGTCACATCAGCTGTCCTTCAAGTATGGATGTTTTTAAAAGCCAGATAACGTCTGTGAGACAAAAATCACTAAATGCTGGGAGACTTGAGAGAACAGATGTTTTGCTCTCAGCCTTCTGGACTCCAAGACATGTGCTCCTGAGCACTGATCTGGAGGTAGGGGTAGCTGGGCTGACCATGAATCAGCTGCTCAGGGAGCTTAAGAGCTGTCTCTCAACCACCCTGACATGTCAGCAAAGGCAAACTCCCCTGGATGAAGAGTAGAAGGGCAGAAAGGAAGTTGTTCAGGGAACTGGTACACCACCAACCAGCAATAACAGTCCTGCTGCCTGGTGCCTGTTGAAAGTTTAACTGTATTCATCAGAAATACTTTGTCTTTCAAATCTGTATGTTTCTCTGGAAAGTTTCTGCCAGCTTCAACATCTAGTACTTCACTGAACTGGACTCTGAAAAGGACAGCGGCAAAGTCCTCTTTAAAGCTCTTAGGATTTATTTCCTTGGAAGGAAACGGTTGCTCTGCCACATTATTGGCTTTTTCCTGTCCCCTTACATGCCCTCCTTTGCTGTTCACTTGCCCCTTGCTAGGCCAGTCATATAGCACTCCATTCCCTCAACTTCACTCCCTACAATTTTCAGTAAAATGAATATGTAAGACAAAGTTGCTTTTGATCCAAGAAAGAAGGTTTTTAAATAATATGTTAAAGCTAAATCCACAAAAGAAGTCAATCTTCTCAGAAAGAATCCGCACTGTCACCTAATAATATTTTCAAGAGTGTAAAGATATATAAGCAGTAAAGCTCCTATACTCCTTAGAAAAACCTAGGTAGTCTTGAGTCTTATTAACAACTTCAATGTGAAGAAAGGGCAAAGAAACACATTTGAGAAATGTCCTTTAGTGCCGTGTGTTATGTTTTAGCTGTCACTGTGAGCTGTTCAGTATCACACATAAAGCATTCATGAGGAAAAACAGAAACAGTTTCTACCTGTCAAGGAAGAAAAGAACAATGCGAAAGCTGGTACTATGGAGCCCAGGTACTGCGAAGCAATGCCATTTCACTTCTTTGACAGTTAGGATGATAATCAACAAAGCAAATGGACCAACACTAAGAATAGAAGTCCTAGCGGTATTTTTTGCTCTGTAATGGTATACAGCATGTGTCAAGGAAGTAGAGAAAAGAGTAAAAAATATAGGTAAGCATAGCAGAGGACTCATCAACTGCAGATGAAATCCAAGAAATCAAAAGCGTCTACAGTCTGAGTAGAGAAAGGGTTCTCCCTTTTCCCCTCATCAAAACAAAAAAGGCTGCACTGCCAGAGCTCTGGTTAGGAATCATAATTAAATTTGTCAGCTATGTTGGAT
>NW_010234014.1:59514-70300 GCF_000690775.1 Eurypyga helias | reverse complement strand
TGCTGAACCTGCAAAGCCATGGTTTTCCTCACTAATAACCTTTGCCAGCCTCCTAGCAGGCACACAAATATTTTCTGCTGGTGGTGCATAAGAGCATACAACTTAGCAGTACCTGAATGACAACCCTAAGCTCAGCAGGTGTGCTTGAAAATTAACATCACTTTACACGGCAATTGCATTTTTCATGTAATTAGGTACCTAACTGGGCATCCAAATACAGGCACGTGTAATAAATTATGATTTATTTAATAGCAATTTTGTGTTCTGTCCTTCACCTTCAACAAATATCTTTGCCACGGAGTTATATTTCATTTTTAGACTTAAGTTCTATTATTTCTCTTGTTTCCATGTACATGTGCATGTGGACGTTGACATATGTAAAAGTAACCCATCCCATTTTATAAACACCCACACAGAATATTAAAAGAATACAAAATAATATTCACTGTTCTGGAAGATCTGCTTATATAACCAGGCCTGAGTCACGTTGGCTCCTCTGCCTAAGACCCACTCAAAAACTGCTGAATCTCTTTTTTTTCTCCTGAACTCTGGTATGAATCTTCAGGAGATACAAATGAGTTAATAGAGCTTTACCTTCCCTACCTGCTTTTTCTAGACATGAAATATCAGTGGCCAAATATCTGTATTTCAGCAATGTCTGCCCATTCTAAATGTTGGCTTGGGTTTTTTTTGGGGTTGCTTTTTTTTGTTTGTTTGTTTTGTTTTTTTAACTTGTCACTTTCCTGTGGCCAGTACTTGCTTCTCACTGACTTGTGAGCACCTGTAGCATACTCATCGCTGGCTGCATTTGCAGTACTGAGATTACTTTCTTTCCTGTGTTATGATCCTGATTTCTGTTCCTCCATGTGCAGGCAAATCTTTCCCTGGATTGCTATTCATCTGGTCAAATTTAAATGTCTACAGTAGTTGTTTAGATTTCCTTTACAACCACTGGAAAGAAATAAGCACTTTTAGGGACGTAATCAGCTCTTCTTAAAGCAGCTGTCTAAAACAAGTGGGATGAAGTGAGATGTAAAAGCCCTCCTTTCTTTTCATTGTGTACAGAGTATTAAGGGTGACTATGTCAGACATAGACTTTTGATAGACAGAGGAAATTGGTGCTATGGGTACATTTTCATTGCTTTAGATTATATTCATGTCTACAGATTGCATGAAAGAGTACTGTGAATTAGTGTACCTTTGGCACATGTAATAGAAAGAATGTTGAAGACGACAGCTGGGCTTTTTTTACAAATCATTGTCAAGAACACAGAGAAGGTTTTAATAATCTGCATTTCCTTGTGGATTTGGTACCCCTCATTCTCCTGGGAGTCTTGCTCTCTCATTCGGTCTCTCACAATTTGAAGACCATAGGAACACACTACTAGGTGACAGCATTGCTTCTCTTGACCATTCTTCCAGAGGCCATGCTCATCCCATTATATAGATTTAACAGGGTTTCTCAGTATAACTGTACTTCAAATGCTGGGGCAAATAACTATTGCTGCAAGTACACCAAGAAGCAAATCCTCTTCTTATTCACAGCAGTGTAACTGCATTGATGTAAATAGAAGGTAACTTCGGGGGGAAAAAAAAATCCATATATTATATTGGAAAATGGCAGGTTAGTAGGAGCTAAATTATTTTTTCCAGTTACATTTAGACTTTTTTTTCCCAGAATATCATTCACAATGCATCCTCTAAAACATTCATCGTTCTGTGATGCATTGCAATTCCACGTAAAAATGTGGTATAAACCTCTGCTTTCTTCAGTCAGCATTAGGTATACATCTCCTGTCATATGTAGAGAGCTTCTCTGAATCTGAGTCCGTGAACTAATGTGAGAGTTTGAGCATCTGATTGGCTTTAAAGATTGATTTTCACTTTATTGAAAAGCTCCTTAATTAAGTTTAAAACAAATTCAACACAGAAGGGTTAAATGGGGGAAAACAGAAATATGATTTTTGGTAATTATTCTCTTGACTGTAACTCTAACTTCTAATTGAAACCAATTACACTATTTGTAAAATGGATTCTCACTGAAAGCCATCAAATAAGAATGATAGTTACTATAGAACATAATTAGACTTCATGTCTGAAGCTTATGGTATTGGCTCTCTAAGTGAAAGGGAGGAAACAGCAACGAAGGAATTTGCATTTACTATGGTAAATAAAAACCTGAAAGTAAATTGGAAAGGCTATTACATACAGGAATTAACCATGAAGATGTGAAGATCAAAAACTAGCTGATAAATTTGCATTTGTTTTACCTATAAATAGCTACAGATCATTTTGAAGTGTGTGATAGTAATCATTTTTTGGAGTAGCTGATATTATAGTCAATCTTAACAGATTCAGTACTGTTAGCAGTAGTGAATGGAAAGACAGAAACAAAATATCCTAGTATGACTGGGTTACGGAATGAGATGATAGCAAGAGGGTGAAAAAGACAGTCTTCAAACATGCTCTGTAATCCATTTATCAATGAATGGGATGTTGATCACAGATCCAACCAGAAGACTACATTACAGAGGTCTGTTTTGAGGGCTTCCTAGACCTGTTTAGTCTCTTTGGAAGTACAGTCTTACCTAGAGCAATGGGTCTTCATTTCAGAAAGCATCAAGACCTACTAATGCTTACCTCTGTCTTTTCTGTGGGAGCTGCTTACTGTTCAACAAGATCTGCAAATATTCCTGTTAATTAAATTGGTTTCATCCATTGCCCAAATTAAGAGTTTGAACAAATGGGTTTCAGGCGACATTTGTACTGCTCATGAGAATTCCCCAGGTAAGGTTAAAACAGATGGGTTTCCTGGAGGTCATTTCCACAGGGGAGAAGACAGAACAGGCCCTTTCTGGCACCAATTCACTTGTCTGAAGGTCTGAGCTACCTGTGGATCCAGCATTTGTTCTACTTGACCATCCACATTTATATCAGTTCCAATGAATTTATTGTGATATACTACAGTAGGCTGGCCTCTCACTGCACAACTTGATTAGACATATTTGGGGCCACTTCGGAAGACAGAGTAATTTACCTAATAAAAGTAACACATTTAAATGGTAAGAAACTTGGGACACAGACTGTGTCTTCACTGCACGTCCATATATTACCTCACTCATCAGGATGTCAGGCTCTCTTTCTTAGCCAGAGAAAAAAAATCAATATATTTTATTTCTTTTTCCTTCTTATTTAAGCAGCTTAAAGAGAAGAAACATATTACATATCCTGTGCAAGAGTAGGTCTTTTCAAAACTTTCAGTACTTCCTGTGATCTTATTCAAAAATATTCAAGACTTTTGAATATCTTTTGGAAGTCTCTCTCACCACTTTGCTTTTCTTTGTCTAACTGTACCAGGTGGAATACAAATTCACCTACATTTTAAGGAAAAGAGCAAGAGTCTGAATTATCAAAGACTATAATATTTTGCAAATAAAGACATGAAGCAGAGAGAGATGGAGTGATTCTGAAAAGAGCAGGGAGGAGGCTGAATCAGCACTTACAGATACACATTTAATTTGCACATCTATCTCTTTCTAAGACCATTGAAACAAGAAGAAAGATGCCAGGCATCTGAATTAAGCCTAAATTTGATACACCTGTATAATCAGCTGATTCTTCATAGCTATGGGAATGCTGAGGGAACTATAATAAAGCATGAAAGAATAAATCTATTACGAACTATTGTGTTACATATATAGGTTTACATAAAGGAAAGCTGAATCAGCAAGCTACTACACAGTGACTTTGAAGTGCTGTACCAGAGAACAAGTTCATCACTAAAAAGAGTCATTTTAATATCAACTGGAGGAAAATGTAGTGTTGTCTATAGGTGCCTCTCACTGCACTTAGATGAAAAAATATGTTCAGGGCAAATAGTGAAATATATGTGCATGAAGGATATTAAAAGCCACTCTAAGCAGAACCCTCATCAGATATTTTAAGGAAGTAAAAAATTGCATTTTAAATAGGATGTGATAGCTATCCATAAAGAGCATTTTAGTTATGGTTATTTTTTGTGGGTTTTTTTCTTAATTCAGTCAAAGCCAAAATGTTCTTTCTTTTGTACTTGCTTAACATAGACTGATCTTTTCTGGAGTAGGAGAGTTAAAGCTAATGAATTTAGTAACAATATTATAACAAAATGCCTGCTCAAACTAAAAAAAGGTTTAATAAATGACATTTCTTTTCAGTTTTTGTCAATAAGAAGGACACAAAGGACTTTTGTAATCACCTGGTCAAAACTTATACAATAACAAAAGTCAGGACCTCTTGATTTGCTATCTTTTAACAGATAAATTGATAAAATCAAGTAACTTTGACAAGATCTATTTTACATAAACCACTTTAAATTAAATTAATTACATTATCATTCTTTAATACTTTATGGAATCTTGTATCAGTCATGCCAGTATTTTCCCTGGCACTAATGTCAGGATGACAGATTTTCTTGTTTATTGTCTTTAAATATTAGTATGGCATTATCTAGTTTCTAGCTTGATGCACCTTCCTCCAGAGCTCTGAGACTTATTAAAAATCAACATTAATGATTAGGAGAGTTTATGGCTGTCTCTTTCCTAATACTTAAATGTTGGTCACCTGAATCTGCTGATACAAAAATATTTAGCTCTAGATTATGTTGTTTAATGTCCTTCTTAGCTCTTGGTAGAGTGTTACTTCAAAATCATCATAGACGACATAGATGTGACTAAATATCTGGCTTTACCTCAAGTATAGAACAGAAATCTGTACTGAATAGTCCTGTTTACATCACTTCTAACAAGAAACTCATTTCTATTTGGAGCAGAAGATTCTTTATGTCCTCAATACACTTTCAGAAACCTTCTTGCCCTCACCTCTGATGACTACAGATTTTCCTCTTGCCCTTTTTACTTCCTCCATCCCTTTTTCCCAATTTCCTCACTTCTGATTAATGATCTTTACTATCCATTTTTCCTTTCTCTCTTTTATTATAAATTTAAGCTACAGCGAATTGACTTTTCTTCTAAATGAGATTAGCTGTTTATAACCTATTTGGTCTTTTTCAGTTTTGAGATTTGGGTTCTTAAACCATCTGCCAAGCACTCTTTAAAATTTCCTAGGTCTCTCTCACATCGTTCTATTTGAATTCCTCCTCCCAGTCCATTTAGGAAGCTAATTCACCTCTATGAATGTAGATTCCTTAAGGAAGTGAATGATACAGGGGTTTTTTTATACAGATATATGCAAATTTTTTATTTGCATTTACTACATACAATCACTTGGCTTTTTAATTTCCTGTATGCCTGTGTTGATCACCATAATATTAAAAATGAATAGATTAAAGACCAGCTTTTGAGAGACACATAATGTTCATGAAGTATTTTTGTGCTATTCTTGGCAGAAGGGAGGACCAGAGAGGCTGCAATTTCAGAGGAATAATCTGTTAATTTTAATTTCTTTATGCATGGGATTGGAGTAGGAGTTTATGTTCCAGTCTGCGGTTTATTTACAGGAGGAGATGAACAGATGTCCCATTTTTTTTCCAAGATAATTCACTCCTGCAATAGCCTGGTTTAGCCTTTGATTATCTGAGACAATCTTCTGAGAACACTATACTGATTAAAAAGAGATTATTTTGATGATACAGTTTTTATTTTATTTATTTCTTTTCCAAATTTGTCTCACATTACTGTTACGTGTTGCCTCCTTTGACTTTAGTGTCCTTTCTTCCCCCTACTTGCATTATCCATCTCACTTCCCAGTTCAGCAGCATTTCCCTCTAAAATAACAAAAACAATAAGGTGCTTCCTAAGCAAATTCAGTGTGTCATGGAAAAAGACAATCAAACTGTGCAGTGAATGATGTCCTAATTTTCCAGTTTATCAAGGCAAAGCTATTTTGGCTTATCTAACACACTTTTTATTGCCATGTGCCCAAAATATTATTTATTTGCAATTTGTTATTTGTATTTAGTCCCACTGAATGTTCTGCTGTTGCAACCTACAGTACCTGAGGCTTTTACTAAGAGAGGGAGCTAAAAGCAAGCACATGGCCAAGATACGCAGTTCAGCTCACTGGTGCGCAGCATATCGCTGAGCTGCACCTTGACACCCTTCAGTTGTGATTCCATAATTAAAATTATTTTAATACTGTTGTAGAAACTACTCCTTGGAAAGGGGGTGGAAATGAGAATGATGCATTTTTATAAGAGCAATACCAAACTACTTTTTTTATCCCCTTGTATGTTGTAGAGCTATGGGAGTTAAAAATTAATGTACCCCTCTCCCCTCTTACCCAGAGTGAAAGAATCGGTTTGGTTGGAAAAGACCTTTAAGATCATCAAGTCCGACCACTAACCCATGTTCCAGACTATGTCTGCTTGTAGTCATGCTTCCATCAAATGATGCTATAAACACACATCTAGTTTTTCATACAGACATGGACATTTTTAATATTATAAAGCTGATCTATCATTCACTACGTCTGAAATACTTCGTGTCACTTCTCAAATTCTTGGCCTGTCACTTGTCAAAACCAACATTTTAAGCAATCTTTACTCTACTACTCCTCCCAGTAAACCTTTATTACTGTAAAGTTCGAAGTCAATCTTTTATTTATAACATGGCTTCTTATTCTAGTAAGCCATGCTTTTCTAGTCCCTTGAATTTTAATTATTTCTTGAAAAAAAAAAAGAAAGACTGCAAGTTTATATACTTCAATGACACAAAAATCATCTTAAAATATGCACCAACACAGATACAATATGGTGATAGTGACTTTATAATCTTTGGACTAGGTGAGTTAAAACAATGCTGTATGTTATTCTGGAGACAAGAAGTAGGGCAACGGGATCATACATTGCAATTTTCATGTCTGAAAAAATATTTCATTGTTTTACCAGGTATCATTGGTTTACCTTTTAAAAGGATCTTGAGCAAAAATAAATAAGGATTTATTTAAAAATTGTCTTAATTTTCTAGAAACGACAGAAAATTGCTATAACAATTATTGTACACTTCTCATGTGCTCCGTGATTGGATTTATTAGGCTAGGACTTGCTGTTTTGTACGTGTACAAGTACAATTTATGATAATTTTCAAATTGCAGGCCAAAGCCTTCATTTTATTTTTTAACCAAGCAAAGGGACATTATGCTGTTCTAAATTTTAAAAATGGGAAGGAAATCAGTACCTGACTGGGCTACTGAGAACCATAATTATGTCAATGAATTGAATGTTTGGTGTAACCCAGGCTCAAAAGATATACAAGTAATGCAGAACTCAGAAAAGATGGTCATTAGGAGCTAATGAAAAGACTGAACTATGCTTTGAAGTGAAAAACAAGATAAGGTTAATCTAATATTCTGAGTTCCATTTAAAAGGCAAAAATTACGTTGTACATTTTATGCAATATTTTTGTATACATATATATTGAGAACTATGTGATTTAATAAATTATTTTACCACTAAACATAATATTCTTTTTCTCAATCACTTCTCAACTAACTATAATTTGATTTTCACACAATGAGATCCATATTTAAGGTGGGACATCCAGGACGAGTTCAGAATAAAAGCAATAGATTATATCGCTTCTGCTGGATATGATTTAGTATGTTGTTGAATCCCAGAGGTCGTAAGTGTAAATACAGAACAATGGAATGTGACTGCATTTGCACTTTTAAACATCAGTATTTAAGTGTCTGCTTTGAAGGAAGGAGTGCTAAGAATTCATCAATATGCTAAGGGCTGAAAACAAGCAGAGAAATGCTAACTAAAAGCATAAAGTATCTATCCTACAGGGTTGCAGAGGGTTTCCGCCAAACCCTACACACTTACACACTTGTTTTAAGAACTGGAATTTCTTCTCTGCAGGAAATCTTGACATCTGGGATTTCTTTACTTTTTAGTCTTACTAGGAGAAGTAAAATTTAGAAACCTTATTAAAAAATGAAAATTTCATGTGCTTCCAAGCAGCTTGATGTCAGTGTATCTAAATAGTAATGGAACATAATGCCTTAAAGTTGCCATTTTGGTCATTATTTTACCTCAAGAATAGTAAATATAATGTGTGTATATGTGGCAATTAATATTTTAAAAGTATTTTAAAATACTTTACAATAAATTTGTTTGTTTGTTTGTTTGTTTGTTTTTAAGTAACACTATTGAAGCAAGTATTTCAATCTTTATGAATCATTTCAACCTGACTGAAACCAAATGATACAAATCTTTCTAATGAAAAATGATTTTGATATTCTCACATTCCTGCAAAATCAGTCTACTTTAAAAATATAATTTTCTCATAAAGTGTTTAGTTGTCTTTTTTTTTTTTTCAGGAAACAATTGGGTTTTACTGTCCCATCACCTGTGATAATTTAATTGTTTGGTATTCACATGAATGTCATCCACATATCCCTAAATATTCCCTTGCAGTTTAATCTGAGAAGATGCTTAAAGAGCCCTCATCTTTTTAATGGCTCCTAGTGGAGCCTAATTATTATGAAATTGCAAAAGCTGTGAAATGATAATTAGTCTGAGTTACCTCCTTTATTTTTTCCTTAGAGACGTGTTAAAAGATGTTAATTAACACTTTTAACTAAGTAAGGATAATGAATTACTAATCTCACCATTTTTATTGCTGTCTTGGTGATGCACAGATATCTTTCTGTTTTGCTTTTAAACATTTATTTCTGCTATGAATGCCCCTGAAAGACATACAAGGCACATTGTACTTTTTCTTGAATACAAACAGTTGATTAGCATGACTTTAAAGCTCCACAGGAATCAATTGCTCAGCTACATTCTTGCACATTAATTACTGCATGGAAGGTACAGACAGTAAAAAATGAGCAGAACTATAATAGATGCAGATTCTAGACAGATGTTTGTAGGGCCAGACATACCTTGTGGATGCCAGTGGGATTAGAACAATTATTATGTTTTCAGAGGAGGGGAAGATACAAGCAAGTGGGCACTTCAAAAGTTATGCAGATTCCAACAACTTTTTTGTGAATATTTGAGGATACAACATTTTTCTAGCAAAGTTAATTGCTCACTATTTATAAAAAAAAAGATAACTATGGCACAGAATTGCCACAGATAAGATACGTAATATGTGTTGTAACCTGCACAACAGGTTCCCTAATCTGGCTGAATAGTACCTTATTCTGTAAATCACTCCACAAATATGAATTAAACTATCTGTGAACAGACAATAATCAAATTCAATCATAGCATCTGTCAGTGCTTTGTCCCTATCACCTTACTGTTTGAAGCAAGGCTTGTAGAGCCTGGCCTTAAGATGACACCAGTTATTCCAGATCTACTGATGCAACCAAAAAAAAGAAAGCAAAGTATGTGGCCTGTAAACAGCATTACGTAATGTCTGTCAGTCTTTCAAACCTGGCACATGAAATATAGTGTACATTGTGTTCAGTCTTGCCCAGTTCTGATCAGAATATCAGACTGTTTTGCATGAACAGTAACATTTTATACAGAAGTGTGTAGAAAACATGCTGTATATTCTGCTGCTCCTGTCCTTATTGCTGGCATTTAAAAAGTAGAAAAGAACATCTGAATACAGACATTTTAAAAAAGGACAGCAATGCCCAATATAATTTATTTTGTCCATTAAACAATACAGGCACAACTCCAGCCTAACTACCCTAAAGGTTAACTGAAAATGGGAAAAATAAGTTAAACATAAATATTTAGGTTTTCCATATCTATCCCATTTTCTGAAGTAATATCCTATGTACTGCATGTATTAGCATTTCAGAACTGAGAACCGAAGAGGAATATATTGATTCTAATGACTCCTTATTAGACACTATGAAAAAGAATAACTGACTCAAACCCACTTTTTATTTGAATGGAATGTTTCAGAAAGTCTTTTGTTTCACAATATATTTAATTCAAATTGTAATTGCCGTGTTAAATCAGTCATAACAGTATGTTTTAATTAATTTGGTTTTGAGAATTATTTCCTTACCCATATTTGAAATGGAAGCAAAATTTGAAACAATGGAATATTCCTTGAACCAGAGATGCTGTTTCCACCAGATTTACTGCACCTTTTTTCTAAATCTAATTAAATAAGAATATGTTTCTTCATGTTCTGGGTGGGAAATCACTGTGCAAAGTTAAATCCCAAAAATGATATTTTGGGGCAGAGTTTCATACTTGTCTGTTTTGGCACCATTTTTTACAAATCTAATCCTTCAGAACCCTTGCTTATTTGAATAAGCCATCCCTTACACTTCATCAACCATTCCTCCTGCTTGAAAAATTAGTTGTAAAACTTTAGTAATTAAAAAGTGTACCCTCTGAGAAGAACGGAAAGGACAACACCACAAGCATTAATGAAGAGCACTTTCTCTAGCTGACATTCTGGTTATTGCTATGTCTTAAATGCCAAAATCTGATAATACACTTCTGTAATTCCTCATATAATGAAATACTTAAGAAATATCTTACAGTCATTGGACCATCATTAACAACTATGAAATTAGGTGTCCCATGGGTTTTTTTCCAATTTAAAGAGGGTTAAATTGCTAATTTACATGTTAATTAGCATTCATTCTAAAGAACACCAAATGTAATTCCATAGCATCTAGCATTTAACAATTTAGCTTATCAAGGCATTAAACTTAAAAGAAGCTCTGCATTATTTGCAAGAGGTTTTTCTGAGGGGTAATGATGAAAAGAAGTTCATTATTACAAGAAACATGCAATTTAAAAAGGATGAATACTGCCAATTTATTTACTTTATCACTGAGTAATAAGAAAGCAGCAAAGCATTGGCAG
>NW_010234014.1:0-59483 GCF_000690775.1 Eurypyga helias | reverse complement strand
TCAGCAGTTCTTATTAAGACCTACTGACCTGCATGGATTTGTAAGTTTAAAATAAAAAATTGTTTCTGGTGACATTTCTTTGGAATCCATTGCCTCGAGTCATGCCCAGTCACCAGTGTGATCAGTGGTATTTGATAACGTTTCTTCTGCTGCTCCAGAGATACTCTGATACATCCTCTTGCTGTGGTGTGCAATTGAAACAAGTCTGTGTAGCATAGCTATAAATACAAGCCTCGCTTCATAGCATTTAAGAAATTATTGTATGATATTCTAAACTAAGCATTCACTTTAAGATTATTTCAAACTGGCAAAGTAAATATTGCTAGTACAGTGATGCCACAGGATTATATTGTTTACATCCTGCTTTTGCTCATATTCTGTACACTACTCCTTTGCATAAATGCTGATGTCATCCTGTTATTGCTTTATGTTACCTTTATTTACATCAACTCCTATGCATTGACACAACCTGATTGTTTCACTGTACTGCTACTTCAGCATTTCAAAGATGCTGGATTACAGGTACTTGTAAGCACAGCAGCTGTGATGCAAACATGCTTTTAGAAAAGCTGGATTTCTCTATTTCTGAATAACAAGAAGCATTCAGACAAAGAAAAGAGTATTTTGGTCTTATATTATCTATGAGTGGTCAAAGATGAAATTGCACGTGAGCAACAGCATATACATTTCTTTCTTTGCTTCTTTTCCAGAACCCAGCCATTTTTTATGTTGTGTAAGTCCATTGTATTATTTTCAATACAACATTTTGTGCCAATATAATAACTGTGGTATTCTTGTTAACAGAATTAGAGTTGTGAAATGTGATTTTCGTATAGCCTGTCTGGTTGATTTGCTCAGTTCCTCAGCTTTAAGTGGAATGGCTTAGACATTGGTGTCTCTAAGAGGCTAACATTGACAGTTTCCTCCTGTGCTTTACGCTGATATTTCCCCTTATTTATGGATTAACTCTCCAGGTCCTTCCTCTGGTAATTCCTTTTTTTCTCTTTCTTGTACACACCATTCATTGTCTTATAATGTCAGAATGAGACTTCCATGCCTTTCTGTTCTTGCAATTTCTGTCTCTGTCTATTACACTTATTCCCATAATTGCTTCCTAAACCCACATCTTCTTCTGTTTCCCTCTCATTTCACATTGTCAGTTCTTTTGCAGCCAACAGCTTCATCCCTTGCACAAGATGGATTAATTCTTCAAGTACAGTCCATCTTCAGTACTGAGTCAGGGAATTTTCCTTAGGTAAAACAACATGCAACCTGCGATTAAAGATTTTATTGAAGAGTAGATACATAAAAGTATCAGATTAGGTTGTCCAAACAGTATAGATTCTGTTGCCTTATTGCCTCCTTATTCTAGCCTTTACAAATACTATATATTTTTACTGTAATTTACTAAAGCTTGGGATCCAGAAAGAAAATTTCAGCCCAAAATCTAAGAACAACAGAAACCTGTGTCTTAAAATACAAAGTGTGTGGAAACCTTAATTATAAGCATCATAGCCAGTTCTGTATGTAACAATCTAGTAGAAACCATGGGGTAATAAAGTTTGCAATCAAACCTAATTTAGGAAAAGGCAAGAGTAAAAGGAGTTAATTCACAAGAACAAATTCTGAAAGAATTAGAAGAACTTTTGAAGTTAATTATGGGAGAGGCAGTGTGAAAAAATGAAAACTATTCACCAAGAAATTACTAAAAACCTGTTCTTCGGGAACAGTTACTGTCAGATTGGAAGTAATTTTTGGGACTATGAACAAGAAAACACACTGCAAAATCAATGTATGATGAGAAGCTAAGAAAGTGTGAAGCTATAACAGAAATTAGAGATTGTAATAAATGGCATAGGATAAGCAACAATAAGAAAATTGTTGGTTTCAGAATGAGCAAAAGAACAGTGTGTCTTTAAGGCAAAAAGATACTGAAATGATAGGATACACTATAGAAATGAATTCTTTGCTTTTAGCTTTGGTTTTCACATGAAAGAAAACATGAAGTGTAAGAAGGATACTCTTTCTGAGGGAAAACTGCTTAAAAGGAAATAGCAGGGAAAATTGAATTGGTGTGCATTGTAGAATAATGGATAAAATAACAGTTAATAATTCCTCAGCATCAAACACCCAAAATTCAAGAGAAAATAAATAGCGTGATGAAGCAGAAGTGTCTGACAAAGGGTATATGTGAACAGGCAGTCATTCTAAATATTTTCTTAATGGTGATAGTTAAAAAATAAACTGGTTATAGATTTGCCTGAAGCTAAAAATAAATGACCATGTCATTGAAATTAAAGAATAATTTGTGGAAATATCTGAGAAACATTGACCATATGGAATAATACTTTCAGTATTTTGATTTATGAGTCAGAATCGTTTAATCTGACTGGAGATACTTATGGTAAATTTTATGAAAGTGGAAAAAAAAGTAGTACAGAATAACCTTCATGTCTAAAACCTCTCTTGTAAAGCATCTGAGCACCCTTCATTATATGTGTTTGAATATCTTTGTTTATTTTTGTGGGACTGCTTATAGGCATACATCTTAGAAAGTCCACAGTTATTTTCAGGACTGGGCCTAATTTTATACCCTACAAATTGCACACAGATATTATAGCTATTTGTGTATGGCATAGTTGCCTTTGAACATAGTAATCTATTGGTACCTAAACATAGGAGGACAATAGCTACCACACATACAAAACTCCTTTATCACTTCAAGTCCACTTATAAACCAGCTGTTTGAGGGAAACTATCATCATATTACTGTTTCTCTTGCTTGGCTCTATTTTTTTATGGTTAATGTAATTCTGGTTCTGACTTTCTTACTAGGGATATGACGAATGCAAGAATTTTATTAGAAGTATGCATGTATTTACTAACCAGCTTCAGACCAGGTTGATTTTTGTGAGGTTACAGGAGCAAACTGCTAATGGCTGCAGACAAGGCATCTTGTTAACTGAAAGCAAGAAATACTGGGGTCTTTTGCTGTTCGGGTTATTTTCTGAGGAGGCCACAGGGAGTGCAGATCTCATGTGCACAACCTGACCCTAAAAAAAACAGGCAGTTCTTAATGGCCAGTGTCCTGATGCAGAGAAACAGAAGCAGGGTCTGCAGGGTAGGACATTAGCCTCATCCACATGGGAGTATAAGAGACATGATGGGTCCACCCATATATCAAGCGAAAAAAGCAGAGACTAAAGCCCACATAGTAGTGGACCTTCATGCTGGTGTAGCCCTTTCTGTTCGATTACTGCGTTCTTCCAGCTAAATATCTGATACTTTTTCCAGAAGAAGGATTCTTGGTGTTTCTGTGTTTGTCTAATTTCCCAGATACCAAGCCAAACCAGTTTACTTTCCTCCAAATAATTTTTTTTTTGTGTAATAAGAGAGGTGCATTTGAGAGCCAAAATATGAGATTTTCCCTTCAATAAATATGCAGATGCTGGAAAGAACACCTTACAGATGAATGAAAAAAATCTTAGTATTACACTACCTCCTGGAACTTTCTCTGTGTTCACTTATCTGTGCATTTTCTAGGTGACAGAGGTGATGCTAGCTAAAATGTAAGCATATTTGCTAGCTTTGATGTTTAACAGGAACTAAATCTCTGCCTGAATTAGAGTTTAAATCCACAAGCACCATAAAAGCTTAACAGCAAGTGCCCACAGCTGTACACACTAAATCAGACTTCCATGCAAAAAAATATACACAAGTGCTCAGTGTGAGCATGCATGGATGTAAGTACTAAGACACAGGTATGTTCAAGTGACTAGTGTAGACTGAAAGATTTGTTCACCTACTTACAGCGTGCTGCCTGCTTCAAGAACACTAAAATTTAGACTTTTTTTCTTTTTCTTTGTATGAGAGAATGTGATGTATTTAACTATATGACTAAATCTGACAACAAAACTAAAAGACCTGTTTTGTCATCAGAAACCCCAAGATGGCAACACAGTCTTGTTTTACTTTGCTGCTTATTTCTATTATTACTATTATTATCACAATTATTATATTGAAGTACATGGAACAGATCTACGATTTTCTCCTTTGCTGTCATCTAAAAACCTTGCTGATTGTTAAGGATTATTTACACAAAAAATGAAAGCTCCAGCCTCTTCAACATTAACTGAATGGATGAATGCTATTCCTGACCTGGAGGTATTAAAAGATTCCATTTAATAACCTTAGCCAAATAGACATTGTGCTCAAGTTTGGGTTCCTTTTATAGATACATGACTTAACAGCCCAGTTATAAAAATCTATACTTCCATATTATTTTCAGCCTAACATGTAACATACATCCACATATATTACATTTTCAGGCAGCAGCTGCTAATCACTTTAGAAAAAATTTACACCTTTAGCCTTATCCTTTTCAGTGTTCAGATTGTTTTGACAGAGCCAAGGTAACCAGTTCTGATGAAGTTACCTGTTGTTGCAGGAAACATGGCAAGCAAGTGATAGCAAGCATCGTTCACCTTGATGCTTGATGCGAGATCCTGCAGATTTATCAAATGTGCTACTGCCTGTGACTGCTGCCCAGGACTTTATAAAGTCATAGATTCCATAGCAAAGGAAAAACACAAAAGAAAAAAGCTGTTGATTTCAAGTGCGTTAGCTGGTACATGCTTGCGACATGTATGTACAGGGCTGTACAGTGATGAGAGATTAGGTGCTCCCAGGAAAGTCACCTACACTCCAACACCAGTATCAGGCTTAACAACAGAGAACTCAGATAAAAGCTGGGTAGGAACGCAGCCTTGCACTCAAATGGATTTTCCAAGTTCACTTTTTCCAGAATTGCAATGACAGAAATTAATTTCCAATAACCAGCAATATAAATGAAAAATTATTATAAAGTAATGATCAGCAAAGATGTTGGCAACATTAATTAAGACTAATGCTGTCAGGACAACCAGAGAAATAAGAGGTGCTTACTGCTCAGACAATATTACTCAAAAATATATAAATCATATTAGACCCTTCCAGGGTCATTACAGTGTTAGAAGGTAATGAAGATATAAGCAGAAAAGATCTTTGATGTTCTGTTAAATTTTTCTTTGTATATGTGTGTGTATAAGTACACATACATACATAGTATTTCAAAATATATAAGTATGAATGTATGTAGCATGCAGAGAGAAAGTATCTCTGAGTATACTGCTTTAGAATAACCTAACACAGCAGAAATACTAGTTATGCATGTGAGGCCAGATTGTCATTATAACATTTTGCAGTCATTTGAGGATAGGGGAGGCAATGGATGATATGCCAACTGCTAGGTCCAAGATTCAATACTTTCTGCTTTAACTGCTGGTTGAAATCATAGATAAGAAAATGGATCACAAAATTAATTTTATAAAACCATAGAATAGGGAGATTAGAGTCATAATTCTTTGAATAAAATCTGTTTCCTCTGGGACAGAAATAAGAGCCTTATGACAAAGTAACCAGTGCAATATGTGGGTTATTTTCTGCCTTTGTATCTTCTCTGAACAGCTTTGCCACTATAATACAAATTTCAAAGTAGAAGCATTTAAACAGGAAATCACATGGGACGTCTACACACTATTGATACTGAGATGTAAAGGGTCCCTCAAATTTACTTTCCCTTAGAAGAATGGTGCTTAGAACATATCTGTGCAGATGAGTACCCTCAAATTTCTTCTAGGAAAGAGAAAGCATACCTTAGGAGAAAGGAGCTTTTCTGGTGGCTACTATCCTTCCTAGAACAAACATTTTGAAACTAAGCTAACTAAAACCACAGGAAGCCATAAATTAACTCATTTTCTTTGAAAATTACTCTGATAAAAGTAAGAACAATAAGGCTCTTCTGTGACCAACTGTAAGTCAGAGAAAAGGGCACATCCACACTATTCCCAGAGGCAAACTAATGCTGTTCCCAGACTTGGCTGAGCAGTCAAGAAGTGAGAGGGAAGAAGAGACTGAATTACCCTGTCACATCAGGAGGGTAGCCAGCTAATCCTGTGCTAACTGAGCCTCTGAACTACATCTGAAAGGGCAGGATGGGGTGAGCCTGTACAGCCAGTTGATATTCTGTATGTGTCGTGCATTTCCATGCAGACTCCTAGTTACCAGTAAGCCTATCAGCTTTTAAAGCACTAAATTTACCTAAAAATTTAAAAGTTTTATTGCCTAAACCTTCCCTTTTATAATGGAAATTTGCCAAAACATCCCCTGCATAGGGGGTGCATCAAGCAGGCTGTTTTATTTTGCATAAACTGCTCTTTGCAGGGGGAGTGTGTGAAGCTGGAAGGGCAAAATATATCCGTTTGAGTCCAGATGCATATTTGATGAATAAATAAAATAGCTGAAGGGTAAAAAAAAAAATCTTTGTGCAGCAAATGGGGATTTACAGGGATTAGAGTCACATGTTTATGATCTGGATAAGCATTTGTTTTGTATTATTATAACCATTTTAATGGATTAATTGATGGAATGGTGATGTGAGGAATTGCTTTTGGTTTAATACGTAAATACATTAGATGAATCTAGCTCTGGTTTGGGAATGATGGGCCAAAAGACTCTTATCAATACAAATGGATGGCTTACTCTGGGCTGCTTGAATTCAGCAGGGTGGTTCAACATGATGGGTGGGCAGACACTAGGCAGTTTGTTAATGCACTGCTGTGATAGATGCATACAGAAAATTGCAGGCTGATTTACATGTTCTATAATACTGCACAAGAAATAAGATTGCTTGCAGTGGGAAAGAGGAATTTTGCCTTTAGCACTGTTTGTTTTACTCAACATTTATTATTTCCAGACCTCTGTCAGAAATACTGGTGACTTCTCAATGATTTTGCAAGGTAGCTTCTGACCCCTGTGCACCCAGAAGTGTGATCACCCTGAAGAACCTAATACTCTGGCAGCTTGAATGCACACAATACATGAGAACTTTAATGGTGTATTGCATGTAAATGCTAGTAGAAAAATAGAAGGAAAATGTACATCTATGGAACCCTGACATATTCTAATTTCTTACGTCTTAGATTAGCAGATACGATCTGTTCAACAGAAGTTCAGAAATACTCATTCCTGAACTTTGCATCCAATTTTCTTCAAATTCTGACGTGCTTATGTGAATTAATGGCATTTCCTTTTCATAATGCCAATTGAAATATGGATTTTGCTGAAACTGGGGGAAAAATAGGATGCAGAAGCAGATATAAAAGGATAACAGGTATACATGAGTAGGATATAGTTAGCATGGGTTTGTGAAAGGCAGGTCCTGCTCGACTAACCTGATCTTCTTTTAGAACAAAGTGACCCGCTCATTGGATGACAGAAAGGCTGTGGATCTTGTCTATGTAGACTTCAGTAAAGCTTTTGACACTGTTTCACACAGAAATCTCCTGGAGAAACTGGCTGCTTATGGCTTAGATGGGTACATGCTTTGCTGGATAAAAAACTGGATGGATGGCCAGGCCCAAAGAGTTGTGGTGAATGAGGTTAAATCCAGTTGGCAGCTGGTCACAAATGGTGTTACCCAGGGCTCAGTAGTGGGACCAGTTCTGTTTAATATCTTTATTAATAATCTGGAGGAGGGGATCAAATGCACCCTCAGATGACATCAAGTTGGGCAGGACTGTTGATCAGCCTGAGGGTAGGAAGGCTCTGCAGAAGGATGTAGACAGGCTGGAAGGATGGGCCAAGGCCAACTTTATGAGGTACAATAAGGCCACATTCTGGGTCCTGCACTTGGGTCATAAGAACCCCAGAAATGCTACAGGCTTGGGAAAGAATGGCTGGAAAGCTGCCCTGCAGTAAAGTGCGTGGGGGTGTTGGTTGACAGCCAGCTGAGTATGAGCCGGCAGTGTGCTCAGGTGGCCAAGAAAGCCAGTGGCATCTTGGATCAGGAACAGTGTGACCAGCAGGACTAGGGAAGGGATTGTTCCCCTTTACTGAACACCGGTGAGGCTACACCTTGAATGCTGTGTTCATTTTTGGGCTCTTCACTATATGAAAGACATTGATGTGCTGCAGCATGTCCAGAGAAGGGCAACGAAGCTGGTGAAGAGACTAGAGCACAAGTCCTGTGAGGAGTGGATTCTGTGAGCAGTTGAGGGAGCTGGGGTTGTTTAGCCTGGACAAGAGGAGGCTCTCTACAGTTACCTGAAATGAGGCTGCAGTGAGGTGGGTGTTGGTCTCTTCTCCCAAGTGACAAATGATAGGACAAGAGGAAATGGCCTCAAGTTGTGCCAGGGTAGGTTTAGATTGGATATTAGGAAAAATATTTTCATGGAAAAGGTTTTCAGGCATTTAAATGGGCTGCCCAGGGAGGTGGTTGAGTCACCAACCGTGGAGGTATCTAAAAGATGTGTAGGTGAGTCACTTGGGTACATGATTTAGTGGTGGATTTGGCTGTGTTAGGTTAATGGTTGGACTTGAGCTTAATGTTCTTTCCACTCTAAATGATTCTACAACTCTACCACATATAGATCTGATAAAGTGGATGCAAACCCAATGACAAACATTTAGCGTATGTTATCTTTTCACAAGAATCCAATATCTTGTTGTTCAAAAGTAGCTGTTATGTTATAGTATGTTCTGCATTCAGGGCAAGAGGTGTTCCACTCTGAGAGACATTAGATTTCAACTTCAGAAACATATGTTTAAAAAAACCCCAAAACCAAAAAATAAAACTGTTTTTCTGGCCTTGAAAGAGCAGCACCAGCTTGAAACAGCATGGATACCTTCTGCATCCAAAATAGGGACCTGGAAGTTTGAGGAAGTGATCTTTCTCCCTTCCTCTAGTTTATAAGAAATTCCACATTTAAATATACCAAGTTCAGTGTGAATATTGGTATTGAGCACCTATCTAAAATTATAGACTGGAACACGTTGCCCAGAGAAGTTGTGAATGTTCCACCCCTGGCTGTCTTCAAGGCCAGCTTGGTTGGGGCTTTGAGCAACCTGGTCTAGTGGAAGGTGTCCCTGCCCATGGCAGGGGGGTTGGAATTAGATGATCTTTAAGGTCCCTTCCAACACAGACCATTCTATGATTCTTTGATCTTTCAGTCAAAGGGACTTAAATCATTATAAAGATTAAAATAATTAACATTTTACATTTTATTTTAATTAAACATAGCATGTTGAAGTCAAAACTATCAAATATTAAACTGTCATCTACTTGAATGAATTTAGAAACTTCTCACAACCAACACTGAAAGAAGGTGGACTACTGTAACATGCATGGACATTTGTCAGTTTACCTGCTTGTGAGCATGGTCGTAAGAGTTGATGTGGTTGTCAAATTCCTGGTGCTTGTGGTACTGCTTGTCACATAGTTCACAGTAGAAGTTAGCCTTCACATCCTCCAGAGCCTTGGCTGCAGCTTTCTCCTTCTCAGCATAGTCCTGCAAAGGCGGAAGCAAAGGAAGATAATTTGTTACAGATAACGAGCTCATGCTTCAGCAGCTGCTTTTGTCAACCACAGTAAAAACACCAGACTGACTAGGACTGTTAGATCACTAGGCTCCATCATAGTATCAAAGTACATAGTAAGGAACCTTTTGTCTTAAGTTGAGTTTAATAAAATATTTCTTGAATATTGTATTTCTTGAATAATTACTTACTAATTGTTGTGGGTACTGTAGTATGAAAAGTAGGGAGGAATGCGACATAGAAGAATACTGTCATACTGCCTAGCTCTTGGTGAGAAGAGCTGAGCAGTGAAGAAGACATAAGCTACAAAGTGGATGTACACAGGGTTAGTCTGTCAACAGTTACAGCATTGTCTCAGTTTGCACAAACACGTGCCTGCTCTTTCAGGTATTATTGCTCAGAAGAAGAAACTAGAAACCCTGATAATAAAGCAGATTTTCTTTTGTTTTCTGCTTTCTACCTTCTATGAAATATTCAGCAGGGCCGGGCAGCAGGTGGCTACAGCTGGCTGAGTTTTCCCTGGAGCAGAGCCACCTCAGCAGGAGCCTCTTTTCATGCCACGCTGTCCCTTCCCCATGTCTGCGTGAGGGAATATGCCATCCAGTCCACCCAAACTGAATGTAACTGTCACCCACTCAACACAGACCACAACCGCTGGCCAGAGCATAAGGGCACATGCGGCTGAGCTCTTGTCCAGGCTCAGGCCAACACAGCTGAAAACAAGGAAAACAGAGTTAGTTCCTACCTAGTCTCCCTAATGACACAGGTGGAGTGCTCTGGAGAGTCAAGTACTTTGATTTCAATATATAGTATTAGGTGAAAGAGAAAACTTAAAACATAGCAGCCTGAAGTAACTGAGCTCCGAATAATGCCCTTAAACAAGGGGCCTTTGCCAACCTTATTTCTTTTACGAGGCCTTTATTATGTTGTTATTATTGCAAAACTTTCTTCAACATTTTATATTAGAGGTTAATTTACCTTAGAGTTTATATTAGAGCCAACTTTTGACATGGAAAACATGAACAAAAAGGTTGGCAAAAGCAAGTAATTTTATAATTGTATTTACAGGTTGATATTACTTGAGTGCATGTAATATATTGCCAGAGATTGCAGTAATTCAGCATTCACTGTATCATTTTACTCACCAAAAGACATGGGTACTTTCTGCCACTAGCCTTTCCTTGCTATGCAGTCAGTGCTGTCTGCTGTCTACATGCTTTCACCGTCCTTTGCGCGACAAAAGAGTATACCAAACCCAGGACACACTGGACATCTGGGACACTCGGCTTCTCGCACATCACACTGCCCAGCATTGCTCCAGGGACCACACCAGGGTGGAGGCAAGCCTTTGGGCACAGCAGATCAACACTAACACACATTTTAGGCCAGGCTGGATGAGGCTTTCAGCAACCTGGGCAGTCTAGTGGAGGGTATCCCTGCCCATGGCAGGAGGGGTGGAAATAGATGATATTTAAGGTCACTTCCAACCTGAAGCATTCTGTGATTCTATGATTCTACAATTTTGAGCCTTTCAGAGGGGAAGAACTTTCCAACTGAGCTGTCACATTTCGAGTCTGAGACTTGACCAAGCAGCAGGAGCGTTGTCTGTCGGTGTGACATACTGAGCTTCTGAGAGCTCTGTGCTACGTATGAGTCCCTCTGCCCTGCCCTGGCCTTTACGCCATCAGGTTGGTGACAGCAGGTCCTTCTCACACTGTAGTTTAGAGGCTGCTATCCTAGTGAAATTAACTTCACTTAAACTAAAGTGTCTAGAACTTAGGTGTGTGGTCTAAGGCAGTATCCTTAGATTCCTCTGTAAGAAATAGAAAAATGATAGTCACTGCCAAATGGTGATTAATCCCATCTATTTCAAAAACCTATTTTAGGATGAGATGAAACTCTCCAGAGCTGCATTCTCTCTCCATAGACCACTGCAAAGCTCTAAATTGCTAACCTGGCCGACATCCTTAATTCTTAGATTGCTGAACTCAGGGATAATGAATTCTGTATTGTATTTCTTCATATTAAATTCTGTATCTCCCCATGAAAGTTGCATGAACCGACCTGCTTGAAGACAGGAGGTCAAAGACGAATTTTGTACCTGGAATTTTGATTTTACATCTTAACAGAAGATGCCAATGACCTATCAGTCCGTCCCACAGGGAAAACATCCAAATTAATCTCTTTCCTGGACGCATATCAGTTGGGTTAGTGTACTGTGATATACTCAGACTGGCCAGTTGTGGAAAGAGGTAGCCTGAGCTAACATTTCTTTACTTCAGAGGCTGATCAATAAGGCTAGTTAATACTTGATTGTATCAAGGGGAAATACGCTCACAATCAAATAGTTAAATAGCTTTCATTAGTTACTTAAATTTACAAAGCCCATTAAGAAGTGGTACTTTTCAGTTTATGCTTTAAACCCATAGTTTTGCTAGCATTAATTATTCACCAGGCCATTGGTATAATTAAAATGCATAAATTAGAATGTGGATGCAATAGCACTAATTATAATTATCCAGAGATGTCTTCCCTGGAAGTCAATTGTTGGGGGCAACATATTTTTATTCTAAACTGGTAAAAATGTAAGTTTTGCACTCACTGGCAGTCAGCCAATGCATAACTGGATTTTTTGTGTTGTTTTGGTTTGGTGTTGTTTTTTTTTTTTTTCCAGGTCTGAACTGTCAATTAAATGTTTACAGTCTGCTCCATCTTTGCTTCTGCTGAAGGAAAAGCCTAATTGTTTGGGGTGAACACACACCACATTACTGTCTGTGAAGCACAACTGAAACTGCTACTCCTGAGCATTCCAAACTGCCAACTTTATCTTTCTCAGCAGAAATTAATATAGTTCTCTTAGCATGAAGATGTTTTAAAATAGCAACAAGGCAGCTCCCAGGTGCATCCTAAGATAATCACAACTACCTCCATTGCCTTATTGCTTAATTATGCTTGTCTACCATGGCAAAATATATAATTTCCTGCTTGCTTATCGATCAGATGCAAGGAAAATGAATGCTACATCACATACTTTAGAAAGGTCATGGATTTTCTTTCTATACAAAGGCACAAGAACTTCTGCCACGACGGTAAATTGTGCATAGTCAAATGAATTTTCACATCCAGACTGCTAATATTATCTCCCTAGGACTATATAGACTGGTGGTCAATTGTGGTATAATAAATGTGATCACGTGAAAAGAAAATCTGTAGAATTAGACCTGTAGAAAAAATATGTGATCATGGACTCCTGACTACACCAATGCAGACATAGGAAAGGAGGAAAGATGCACCAATGTATTTTGAACTGGAGATCACCAGTGGCAATGAATATGTGTGCCAGTCTCATAAATTTTATTCGGAATCATACGCTACCTAATAATGATGTATAGTCTGGGTAAACATGTGTATACATATAAATTAACATAAGTCAGCAGTTCTGTCCTTGAGACAGGGACAACAGTAAGTGCAAGCTGATGTCAGATGATGCAGTTATTGCAGGTAAGCACCCCTAGAAACCATGGCTTAACCACCTTCTATGTTGCTGGATGCAGATAGCATGCTCTATAAGGATAAATGAGTGCAGAATATGCTTAAACATATTTTTTTTCCCCCTAGAAGCCTGCAAAATGGTTCCATATCATAGATTGTAATTACATTCACATCTATTTGGCCCAGAGAGGCACATAACTGTAATAAATGTTTATATATTGGATTAATTTAAAAAGAATTCTTCTATTCAGCATTAGGCTGGAAGTGCTTTCACTTAGCAGCTACTTTTGCAGTATGCTTCTTATTGTGAAAATGCAATTAATGGTATCTGACAGTTCATTTTCTAATATAGTGAAAATCAATGAAAAATCCCATGTAACTGAGTTTTCTAGAATGTTGCCACTGACACTTAGTCAATTAGAAATCATTTATTAAATCCAGAGTCTGTAAGAGATATTTAATAGACTGCATGGCCATTAAAGTATGCTGATCTAGACGAACAATACCACATTGCCTGCCTCGGTAACTGATAGTAAATATATCCGCTATGTTCAAACGGATGAAGGTGAAAAGTAGGTCATGATACACTTTCAGAGGCAGTTTTCTATAAACCCATGGAGTTCTACAGCTATAGTGGAGTAAATGCATAGTGCTTGTAAATAGAACATGAGAAAAATATAACATCATTAGCCAACTTCTGGTCACTTATTTCTAAATTGGAATGTAAAACCAGTGACAAATAACTCACATTAATGCAGAGCTCAGTAAGTGACAGACTGCTTCCTCTTTGGGGACATAAACAATCAGAGTTGTTAAAGAGTTTGACAATTTAAATATAATTCTGTAAACCAGATAAGATATGAGTGCAAGTATTAAATACTGATGCAACTACTGAGGTACCTCTTGGGGATTCTAAGACTAGAGGTTAAAGGAGAAGTAGGACAAATATAAGCACATAAATAAGATACAGAACTATGTTCTACATCTAAGAATTTTCATTAGTGACTTAGATGACAAAACGAACTGTGATTATGTATGAAATCCATGAATGTTACTAATTAACTGCATAAACCATACAAGTGCTTTAGGGACCAGGACTAGGATTCAAAATTACTATAATAATCTTGAGATATGGTCCAAAAATCAGCAAGATAAAATTCAATAAGAATGTATGTCAAGTGCTGCACTTTGGAGGGGGAAATTACATTCACCAGTACTAGATTTTGAATGGCTGAGTAAACACGAATGAAAGGGAAAAGGTCCAGAAGGTTAGAGTGGAAAAGAAATTAAATGAAAGTCAACAATAAAGTCATGGCAAATCACATTCTGACATGTTAATAGTAGTGTTATATGTAAGATGCTGAGGGTAATGATTCCACTTGATTCAGTATTGGTGAAATGTCAGCTATAAAGTACTATTGGGTACATCTACACCAGCAAATAACTTGGCTCCTGGAAACTGGCCTTCCATCATCTCCACTCCTTGCATGATAATTCATTCTCAGACTTTCATTTTGGAGTAAACTTGCCAGTACCCTTTGAGATAAAAATGAGTGCAGTTCTAGAATAATATTCATTTCAGGGACCACACTCTACAGGCAGCAAGGATGAAACTTCACCAGGTTCTCCATGCCCTGTACAGTTTTCGAACAACCATCAAACTGCTTTCCCACAGGGATCCCCATCCCATGGGCATCCCCAGGGTAAACAACGCTTCCATGCCATAAAAATATGTGCAGCATCATGCCACGACAGAAGTACCCAGGCAAAGCTGCAACATAGCCCTCAGACTTTTTCAGACAGACTGAAATAAATACAAATATAACAATTATACCTAAGTTTACCATACAGATCTGAGGAGACAGGCCAAGTATGGACATAACATGTTTGCCCTGAATGCAGTATGACTGCATGAGACACTAGGTCTGCTTGTTGGGGCAGATCAAAGTTCAGATGTCGCCTTTGAGGCAGGTTTGGTCCCCACAATTTGAGGAAGACATAGATGTACTTGGGAGATCATTGAGCAGGACAGTAAGGATAAGAGGTTTAAAAAAGAGTTACATGCCTAAATTTGGTGAATTAGATTTCAATCTGTAATTCATATTTTCATTGGATCATTCATGTCAGCACTTCAATGTTTTTTGAAGGAAATCTGTAAAACTGCCTTGACACAGAACATCTCTGGGTGGTCAGGACCTGCAACATGGATCAGCAGAGACAGCAATTTTAGGTTTTGATTGCTTATTCACCACTTTCTCCACATTCACCGGTTCTTGGGATAACGGCACATAATTTCTGTGCCCTTATATCTTTTCTTCTGCATCTACAACAAAATAGATTTTAAAAGATCTCTAAAACTCAGTAGGCAGGTGATAGAATGCAGGAAGTAAACAAAGTACCTGTGTGCAGCGTAAAACTTGAGAACCACAGAAATGTCCTGATACCAGGGTATGTAACTGACCATCAGGATGGTTGAATTAATGAACTTTTCCTTGAATGCTCTCTAGTTTTCCCTGGAGAAGACTCTGTTTTCTTACCTAAAGAATTTGCTAGGGAAGTTTAGCTATGGAGATAGACTAAAAAGCAAATTTCAACTTCAGTAGACAGCAGTACAGAATGTTTTCATCTACCTCACACATGTTTTGCCATTCTCCACCTTCTCAAACATAGTTTCTGCCAGTGTGGGATCTACAGAGAAGAATTACAGAGTTATCTATTGCAAAAGATTTTTTTCTTCTTCTCCAAAACCAGTAAATACTGTAATTCTCAGCTGTCTTATAGAGGGCAGGTCCTAAATTCTGCAAATAAATACACCTTCCTATTTTTTACACTCAGTCAATTACTGCAGCATTTTCAATTATTTGCACTTCCATTTGCTACTAAAATGCGGAGACCTGAAAAGTGCAATGCTTTTAACATGTCCTAAATGCCTTTCAGAGCACAAACCTGATGGAACTAATAGGACTGATAGAGAGTTGTAACTTTAAGGAGTCATAAATCTATTCCTAACTTACTATCAAAATCTTTATTGACAATTCAAATCAACATTATAGAGCATATGAATTCAAAGAAAAACACCAGCAGGGCTATTCAGATCTCCAGCAGATCTTTTATATTCTAAGACACACTGCTGCTTCTGGTTACTCTATAAGGGACTTGTACTTTGAAATGTAGCATAAAGCTACTAAAAATCTTTGTTGTGGATATAGAAAGCATTTTTCAAACATCTCAATGAGATTCAATATTTTCCCTCTCATTTTCAGAGTTTAAGCAGCTGCATCTATTAGATTTTCTGAAAATATGATTAAGAGTTGATCTGCAAATGGAATTAGTTGGTATGAGTTCAGTTTAATTAAAAAAAAATGTGCTGGGTTTAGTCATAAAAGAGTTAACACTCTTTACAGTGGCTGGCATGAAGCCATGTTTCTGGATTTACCCTGAGAAAAGTACTGATAAGGTGTCTTTTTAGCTGGTGCTGGGGAGTGCTTGCACCAAATTCAAGGTCTCTCTCAGCTTCTGATACTGCAGCTGTGTTCCCAGCTTTCTCACTACAAGCTGTGTGGAGGGATGCACAGTTTAGACAGCTGACCCAAACTGACCCAGGAAGTGTTTCATTCCATAGTACATCATGCCCGGTACATAAGTGGGGAAGGGGCTTGGGGAGTCATCACACTTCCATTGTCTTTGAATTTCTCTTTCTTATACTTGCTAACACCCTCTCCAACTCCTTTGTTAGCTGCTTTGCTAACTCCTGTGATGGCTTATTTGTGAGTGAGTGGGGGGTCTGTTAGTCTTCCTGGTTGTGCTGTCACTGATAGGGCTCGCTCAGACTCTGCTGCGATTGCCCTGACTCACTTCTCACGACTTGGTTGTGTATTGGTTGGTGGGTGGTGAGCAATTTTATGACAACTGTATCATATGTTTTATTTTCTATTATTTGAATTACTTAACATTAGTAATATTTGAAAAAATTAATTTAGATTCAATTAGTAAATAGTTTTTATCTCAATTTTCTGAGCTTCCTTGTCTTTTTCCTCTGATTCTTCCCTTCTGCTGGAGGAAGGGAGGGGGGATCTGAGAGAGAAGCTTTGTGGTATTTTGCTAGCTGGAGTTAGACCACAACAATTATAAAGTGAATTTAGATAGAGTTTAGATAATTTTTCATTGCAAAGAGATATATTTAAAGAGCTTAAAGATAGTAATAAACAAAATGTAATTTATTTAAATGAACAAAACTGCCTGAAATGACCTACAGTGCAGAAATAAAAGTTTTCAGATAAATACCCAGATTAAAGAGGATATTAGAACCAGAATAGAAATAACAAAGATAGGTAAGAAAGCTAAATCACCAGTTTGAGAAAATGAAGGGATAAACTGGAGATCAGTGACAAGTGGTGTCCCTCAGGGGTCTGTATTGGGATCAATACTGTTTAGTATGTTCATCAATGACATAGTGAGATTGAGTGCATCCTCAGCAAATTTGCAGATGACACCAAGCTGAGCGGTGAATTTGACACACCTGAGGGAACAGGATGCCCTCCAGGGAGACCTGGACAAGCTTGAGAAGCAGACCCATGTGAACCTCATGAGGTTCAACAAGGCCAAATACAAGGTCCTGCACATGGGTCAGGGCAACCACTAGTTGAAACAGAAGATAATAAAGGATCTGCTCCCATGTATTAAACCAGTGAGATGCAGATGTAAAAAACATGAATATAATATTTGAATACAGCAAATGCAGAATTTCCAAGAGATGGGGAAATCCACTCAAGCAGAAAGACCAAATGGTACATAAAACCTTCACTATATTTAGGCTGGAATCCAGAAGATTTTTCATCATCAGTGGAACAGACTTAACAACCTTCACATTGAAGTAGGGGGTGTCATTTTAAGATGAAATATGATACATTTATGAAGGGGAATGTATGATGCAGTTTGGTTGACTATGCTAACAATAAACTAAATTTGATTTGAAGATTAAGGAAAATCTACAGTTATCATAAATCTGCTTAATGATTGGTGACGCTACCTGATTTTTATCTCTGAGCTTCATTGACAACCTATGTTCTATCTTAGTGCTATTATTAACATTTGACTTATTATTTTGAAAGCATTTTCTAGGTATGAAGTAAATAAGTAACGATTTCCAAATACTAACTCTGCCACTAAAAAAAAAAAAGAAAAAAATTTTGTCATACTGTAATTAGAGCAACAGCCCCAAAGAGATGAAAGGATGTGACTCAAGGACAAAGTGCGAACACAAAGGGCATTAGAACTGTAAGAGTTGCAACATATTTGTTGAGACTGAAACAATTTCTGGGATAGCAGTTGAAATTAATGTAGTTTTATTACTGTTAGGATTATATTCTAGGTATGTAAAAGAAAATTCTAAGAGACTCATGGGTAACACTCCAGATTATGGAGGATCTCAGAGTATTTCCAGATAGTCTGCAGATATGGTGACTGGTGTGAGTGTTGTAAATCTGGACTCCATACTATGGCTTCAGTGAAATTATATTTCAATATGACTATCTTAAAATGTAGATAGAATAGAAATGTTTTTCATTAAGTTGGACAGAAAAACTGTTCCTGTTACACAGAAGAAAAAAAAAATATATCACTGTCTCCTTAGAGTACTGCTTCTCTGCACAAATGTGAGTCCTTCAGTGAATCTGATTGTGACATTATTATCTGCCTTCCATTTAAAGTCAATTCCTTCAATTTCTTCACTATTTCTTACTACTTTCTTTCTATTCCTCTCAAGTGATCATTTCATTTACCTCTTTTCTGATGAGTAAGGTATTATCAATTAATCTGAAGAGTTAGTTCTCCGTTTATCTCTTATCATTCTCGTTTTTCCAATTGCAATTTTGAGTACAATGCATGTTCCAGCACTGCATTTAATAGATTTTGTGGTGTTGTATCTCTTTGTCTGACACCTCTTTTCAGATGAAACCTGCTTGTCATAATTTAAGATCTTTGTACGTTTTGACCTAAAACCTTCCTCTATAGAACTCAAGAATTTAACTTGTATTTAGTGTCTTTTATATTTGAGTTAGCTAAAAGAACTTTACAGTAATGATATTGATCATGCAGTAACTGTGTAGAAAAATACAGCATTTCTTGAGCACAGGAATAGTTATGACACAAGTCATCCATGACTGTTAAGACCCTTTTTTTATTAAGTGCCTTTTTCATACAATACAAGCTAATCATATCAGATAGCTTTTTATAGTCTTTAATACAAATAACATTAAACATTTACATCCTCTGTCTTTTAATATTATTTGACTCTGTCTTTGCAGATACCGTAATATTAAATCCAGTTCATGTAGACAAATTCAATATCATAAATGATGCAATATGATGTCTAATATCAGTGGGCTTCTATTGCTCATAGCAACAGAGAATAATTGTTAATTTTACGATGAAAGTTTTATAAACTTTTAGTAAATCTTGAATGGTCAATTTATTGGTTTATATTATGTATATTTGCAAACTATGTCAGAAAAATATCTTACAGGTTAAGAATTAATCATACATTTGAATTTTATCTATACTGCTCACCTTCTCTTAAAACCTCTCCATAAAATACTGCTTCATTATTGCATTGTGTAACATTTGATGACATATTTTTAACCAGAAACCAAGGTATTTCTGCACATTATCTTTTCATGAATCTCTATTTGTCTCTCTCTTTTTTTTTTTTTTTCCCCCACCCCCAACAGAAGCCCAAAACATTGATTTAGGAAAGCTTTGGCTTTCCTCAGCACTTAAGGTTATCCAACTGAAATATAAAGAATTCCAAATTTCTTTGTAAAGTCCAGATGGAAAAAAGAACGTTATTTACACACACATATACACCTCTTGCTCTGCCCCTCTGCAAATGCATTCATGTCAATTGCAAAAATCTATAAAATATTTTCATTAAATCTGCAGTTTTATACATGATACAATTCCACTCATCTGAGCCAACACAAAACAAAAAAAAAATCCTTTCATTCATCTACCAAATGAAAGTATTATATTTGCATTCAGACTGAATAAAAATATACAGGAGGCAGAGGGGAAGGAAGATAGGGAGGAAAACAAGGTGAAAGGAAGGGTGGAACTGAGGGTGGAAGGAAGGGTAGAAAGGTGGAAGGAAGGAATACTTTTTCTAACTCTTTTTTAGCTAAATCTTAATGGCTTGAAACACATCCTGCAGCACATCTAACAATTAAAAGTCATTTAATTTCTAAATACAACTGGGCACTAGTATGCGGATTAGTGGAAACATTATGGCAATTTCCAGTGTAAAACTCTCTGCATCCCATGCTCAGAAGTCATCATGTGGGAATAATTGCCTCATAGTACCACCTGCACCCAAACCAAAATTACTTCTATGTGATGGAATATGTCCACATATTCTCCATCTGTGTGGAATATGTCCACAAGTAAAGACTGACATAGTTACTGACATATCTGAAGAATTAACATGAATACTTGATTGTTGACTCTAGAAAATAATTGGCCAGACATTAATTCATCTCCAGTCTTAAAACTGAATTAATGTTTATTAATCCAACAACTCTGTGTTGTGTCTACTTTCTTATGCCGCATCTTCAGTTCCAGCATTCCTCTAAGAGAGATTTTTCAAGACAAAGTGCTAGATTTTATTCTCAGCATGAGATGTCCTCAGAAGGGAGGAGTTAATGCATTAGTAAAATGAGTGGAGACATTCAAGAAGTGATGGCTCAGCAGCAATGCTGAGCACCGCTGTTGGTGGATGTGACCCAAGTCCCAAGGGGCTTTATTCACAGTTTCCATGCTCAGTGTACATCAACTCCAGCAGCATGCAGCAGAATCTTTTCAGCCCATGGTATCTTGCTGAACTTACATCTGATCCTGCATGACTTTGTGGCTTGGTTCACTTCTCTTCTATTTTTCTTTTGGTCCCCCTTTCCTTCATCTTACAAACCATGACAGAGACAGAACCCTGGTTCTACCTGTCCCTTTCTGTGTTTACCAGGGAGTATAGTCAGTAGTGACGCTAATTAATCAGCGTTCAGTCTGCTGTTTCTGCAGTAATCAAATCTGTGTTTGATTACTTTTGCATAGAAAAGAAAGAAATTTTAGTCAGCCTATATAATTGGTGTAAATTCCTGGCCCTCATGAGATTGTGGAGAAACGCCTACAGTCATGATTAATTGGGACACCTTGGTGTCACTTACCAACTCCTTTTGCTCTTCTCTCACCCAGGCTAAGGACATATTGCAAAAAAGCATGAAGGAATATTGAAAACTATCTGCTCAGAATGCTCCACCCAGTCCTCACCTCTTAGTGAGGTTCCTCCCAGAAACTGGGTAAAAACAAACCAGAGATGCAGCCACCTCCATCTCCAAGACAGGATCTAGCACAATCCAGCATGGCTGGAGTCAATGGATCCAGCTATAACAAGCATAGTAAGTGGAAAAACAAAACACAAGGTAAAATTTAGATCAAGGGGATTTCCTGAGATTATTAAAATTATTAAAAGGGAGGGTGAACATAATCTTGAAGAAGCTGATTTGAAAAAAAAAAAACCCAACATGTAGAAATGGAAAAGAATAGCTGTTTATAATAAAAACTAATTTTTTTTTCTGCAGTGATATTTTTGATTAACATACTAATACAGTACCAAATTGGTAGCAAATATCTGTTGTGTTCTTTATTTCACCGTACATGATTGTTGGTATTAAGAATCACACTGTAGAATACACCATGCAATTTAAAATAAATACATCAGTGTCTGGGACACCAAAGATCTTAAATAGATATTTTGTGGAACAAATAAAAGATGATCCATCCTCAACTCCCCTCAAATGAATAAACTGTGTAACATAAGGCTAATTCTGTCATGAGTACATGGTTGGGAATACATTACCCGGACTTAACAAGCACTTCTAGTGCTGCTGCAGAGACTTGAGGCTTCCTGAGACAACAACTCAAGTGGCTGATTACAGCTTGATGCTGTTTCACGAGGCCTCCTGGAGTGTCAATTAATCCCATGAACTTACTGAACATAGTGCAACATCAGAGGTTCCTGATTTCAGAAAAATGAGCTAGGCTGGTGTCTTTCAACTTGAAAGAGCATTTCTGGCTTCACCATCACCTATTATACATATAAATGGGGAATTCTCAACTCCAAGAGTACCATCATTAAATTTCCTGCCTTGCTGTGTCACATTTCTTGAGTGAATCTTCTTTAAAAATAACTGAATTTATATCCATTACAGCCTCTCTGGGTTATTTTTAATTTTTGAACCATGATTCTCCATTGAATGTTTAATGATTTTAATGCTACATAAGTGAACAGAAGTACTTCATATCTTGATTTTAGATAACCTGCCAACACAACCACCTGTGTTATGAAATGATGCACAATCTTATTAGAGAACAGATTTGACAGTGCCTTTCCTTAATGAATATGAATACAAGTCTGTGAGCTCCCTAACTCTTGATCTAATTAAAATAGACGACTCAATGAATTAATGATGAGACATTTCCTCCCAGTATTTAAAATCGACATAGTAAACTGCCTGTTCACGAATAAAATACAACAAACAAAAAGCTGTTTATAATCTCAGTGGATTGCTAATGGCTTCACTAGAATAAAACTCGGTTGCTTAACTGTATGTATGAAAGCTGAAGAAAATGAACAGTAATTTTCACCTGGATTATACTCTTAATCATATAGCTTAATTTTACGTAGTCCTGTAAGAAGTAGGGAGTTGGACTGAATGATCCCTATGGGTCCCATTCAACTCGAGATATTCTTTGATTCTAGCAGCAACATAGTTATCTAGTACATTGAGACTTCACTGAATGGCTACAGCATGAGCCATGCTCAATGTTTGGTAAAATGTCATGTATATGACCATAATCAGTATGAATGTAGTTTCTATACTGTTGGATAACTCAGATTAAGTTGGTATTTATAGTATGAATGAAAATTTTAACAAAGAGTTAATGTGGACGAGCAGAAAAAACCCACCTTAGCATAGAAAGTATATTAATTAGTTTAGGGGAGCTATTTTATATGATTTTCTTCTGCTAATTACCTCCCTTCTGCACAAACATTCCACTGCCTTAGCCTCTAAACCTCATTATTTTGTATATATCCCACTGACACTTCACTGCTTACATTTTATTTTAAAACAACTTGTTCTGGTACATTTCCATCACCAGTGATTCTGGTCTAACTTTCATCCCTGAGTAACTTTCGGTTACACTGTCAATATACTGTCAGGAAAACCCAATAGAAAATTGGCCATTACAAGATTTGACATGTTAATTGAAGCTGGATTCTTCTGAGCTTGCTCACACTAATATTAGTAGCTGGTTGATGGGAAGTGCACTCGCAGCAGTGCAAGCATTCACAAGCACACCCCTCACCTCCCCCCACCCCACTTCCCCCACCCCCCTGTGGGGAGTAACACAAGTGCAACATAGAAATGTCCAGGAAATAATATTTTTGTCAGGTCTCATTGCCTGTATTTAGTGACATTGTCCTCCCTTTTAATATAAGTACTATGCCATATGAAATTACTAAATCAGAAGTTCTGACTCGGTTCATTAGGGCTATGACTAGACCACTCAGGAAGCAAGCCTATACTGATTTAAAAACAATCAGGTCATCAGGCCATCATTTGCATCATGATAGAGGTGACCAGGTGAGAGTCAAACTTCATAGTAACAGTTATTGCTGTCCTGCAAACTTTCTTTTTCCCCATTTGAAAGGAACACAGCTCTCAAGTGCTGGACACTCAACCATATCCAGTGACTACTATATAGAAAACTCCAGTTATGAATACAGTAGAAAATATTTTTGTATATTCAAAATAACCTATTCTGTTCTGGTAGAATAACTGTGACAACTTTTCTGGAATTACTGGATGTTTTATATCATGACATATAAAAGCAACTATGTTCGTACATGATTTATATGTCCATCTCAGTCTTCATCTCTAAGGCTATTTGTTGTATGGCTGCATAAGCTTATATTTAATATTCAAAGCATCATTCCGAAGCTTGACTGACTCCTGGACTGAATGCAGTGCTAGGACATTGGTCTCACCATACTCATCTTTGCAGCACTGAACCTGTATATGCCTTGTGGCATACTGAAACTTGTAGAGCTGAATTAGGCATCACAGCTGCCTATTGTAAACCCAGCATGAATCCAGAATGTTTAATGAGACAGTACTAGCAAATACCAAGAGAAAAAGTGGACTTTATGTGTCCTTCCTTCAGGGATTTGAATGCTTTCCTGAAGTTACATAGCTAAGCAGTTCCTCACAGAGTTGTTGGCCCCTCTTTCATGTCTGGCCCACAAAAGGTGGACTTTCTGATCTATCTGAGAACACTGCACTGCTTTTCTTCACATCCCTTCTCTAATCACTAGGAGGACCGAGGAGCTCAGTACAACAGTATATTCTGCTAGCACTGTAGAAAAAGTGAAATCAAGCAGTGAGATGACATGGATAAGTTTGTCTGTAGGTTTGTGTTTGTGCCAGAAATAGCACCCCATCTGAATGGCAATACTGCATCTTCAATAATTTTAGTGAAGGAGAGTATCTAGAAAGCATGGAAAAATACGATGAAGAAGATGAAGATGGTTGGAAAATAAAGGAGCAAAAGATAAGGTGAAAGAGAAAATATAACCATAGAAGATGAAAGAAAGAAAGAAAAACTTCACACTAATTATCTAGATGAAAAAAACACCAAGCATCTTTATATACATGCTTCAACCTTTCTGTCCATTTAATTTATACAGTATGTATAGTTTATGTAGAATAGTATATATAGCATAACTATGAAACTACATTGTAGCACCATCTAATATATTATTATAATGTATTCATCTAATACATACATTATATCATTATAATATTACAGCAGTAGTGCAGTAATATAATAAAAATAATGCTATGTGTAATATGAATCTGATGTTAATATTAATATAATACAATATCAAAAAGTCTAATATTACCAGTACTGGCTTCACTATATTTCAAATATTTTAATTTATTATATGATATTATTATATAGAGAATAACATAAATGTAATGTAACATAGAAATACACTGTGTGAAATTATTACTGATATTCAAGTCACAGTATTTCATTGCACATCCAAGTTTCTGTATTAAAATGTTTGATTAATTTTTATGTTGAGATCCTTCATATAGCTTCGTGTCACTTAGGATAGGCCGCCTGCATTATCAACTAAAACCAGAGCTCAGACATATAAGTGTGACTTTACAAGAAACAGAAGTTGACATCACAACAACTAAATAATATTACAATATTATACTATGCCATAGGGAGAAATAGTGTTACAACTATCTGCTACCAACTTGGCTCTACTAATGAGCTGCATTTTCACAAATCACTTCATGTAAACCTATGTTTCCATCACTTCATGCATGGTATTATCTTGGAATTTACAGCAAAGTACATATTTTACTGGAATAAGTATTTTAGACTAACTTGAATGTGAAAAAAAATTTGCACTCAAGATTTTTGCTTTTGGGTTAGTACTGAGAAACATCTTCTTGCAGTTTTCTTAATTTTTATTTAAGATGCCATAAAAGAGGAAGCTACTTACAATAATGCGAGTTTATGACAAGTTACATATTTTAATAATACCCACATTTGTCCCTTGTTTCTCTGTTTCAGATTTGAAATCAGTCTAATAATGAATATCACCATTTCTGGTGCTACTCAAGATAAAACATGCAGAGGTCAATGAACCAAAGTAATTTCTATAGTAGATACTTCTAAAAAATTTCTATTCATAAAACTCATACTTAAATCCTGGCAATCCTTATCTCAGCTGTTCAAGACATACTCTTCTAAAACAAGCCATTGGTTAGTTATGCATGCGTAATAAACCCTCTTACTGAATTTGCTTCTCCTTACCACTTTTTCATTTGCAAATGTAATACATGCTTGCATGCAGAATAGGATAACGAAATTAATGTCATGCTTATATTTCCCATAAACAAAAAAGGAGTCAGAATACAATAAAATAATGGAAAACTAAAGTGACAAAGCAAACAAGATATTCATACAACAAGCACAAACCCAGCCCATTTTCTATACTACTTTATTCAGAAAGTATACTCCTGTCCAAAAATTTATAATAGATTGAGAAAAAAAAAAATTTGTTTTACACTAATTGCTCACGAAGACATTTTATGAATCCAGCTTATTTCTCCTCATATCCTGCATTTAATAATTAGTTGTATTGCCCTGAAATGTAATGATGTGACACTGGCATATAATTTTGGATGAAATTCAACTCTGCATAGAAAACCTGGTTATGATTTTCTTCACTCCCCTGGGCAAAAATTAGGAGCTTCACTAGCACTCTTCACTGGGATGAATTCCATTTACAGTGAGTGTCAGTGTGCGGATTATGAAGAAGTTTTTCAAAGTTACTGGAGGAAAGGCAAGGGCTGCATATTGTCTGATTGTGCCACAGTCCTAAGTGGAATTTAAGCTTATTTTTCTCTTTGATTGCAAGCTCTGGCAAAACAAGCAGAAAGGAATTCTGAGTTAGTATTATCATGCACAACAGTGGACCCCTGTGTTTGTGTTCATCTTGCTTTCATAAAAACAAGACCCGTGTCTGGAACCTTGTTTTTAAGTACAGTGTAATTGTTCTGGCATAACAGTTTCCGCAGTCAAATAATTTCAGCCAGGGTATCTGATACAAGATACTCAAGAATCTAAGTCAAAAGAAACTTAATTGCAGTGCACAGATGAGAAACTTAAACTAGTTAAGTTTGAGGAGATGAGTTGGTTTTTTTTTTTAATTTATACTAGAAATAAAAATCAGACCTCAAGCAGGGGTTCTTCAAAGAATATGGCTGTCTCTGCATTAGTATTGTGGATGAAAGCAGTAGAAAGCTTTTGAAGCAAACCTAAAAGCCTTCTCTGCTTCCTGCACATTGGCTTGGTTTACAGAGCAGCTTCGGTGCATAGAATCATAGAATCATTTAGGTTGGAAAAGAGCTTTAAGATCACCAAGTCCAACCTCCAGACCTTTCATCATCTTTGTTGCCCTTCTCTGGACATGGTCCATCATCTCAATAAGAGCAGACTACGTTCCCATTTTTGCAACTTCCTCTATCAGGTGTTTTATCATATTTGACCGTGATTCACCTCAATTCACTGAAGCACAAAGGTTTTGCTACACATCAGTAGACAACTTGTCAGCATACTGCATTATGCAGTGCCTTCCTTGGTCGACATCTGGGTTCTTAGGCTTTACTATGTCTTTATGCGTTTGAGAGTTTTATGTTAAAAATGGGAACAGTAGCTTTCTGAGTTATTGTAATACAGATTCACTCCATAGGCCACATGCTAGCCTTCATCCAGCCTATCACCAAGGAGCCAGGGTAAAACAAGAGTTTCTCTGTGCAGAAGCGAAGGACAAACCATTAACAACCTGTAGCTTTAAAACAGCAGTGAAAAGAAAGTGAGCCCCTGAAGGGAAACTGCTCCCACTTGTATTCAAGAAAATTTTCATCTATAACTTATGTGTTAAGTGGCAATGTTTAGGAACTGATTTTTCTTTTCCATCACGGAGACATCAAATATAGCTTAGGTTCTATAAACTGAACGTTTTGATAACACTGCAATCAGGTCAATTGAAGCAGAACAGGTACAGAAGCATTATCAAGCATCATTTCAATAGCATGTGGCTGTCTTCCAGGGGTGCAAATATCATTACAATATAGCAAAGCAGTCTATGAACTGGATTAACTGAACAGCCGTTATCAGCACTCAGGAAAATAATATCAGTGACGGTGACTTCACCTGCCTGAGTGGTTTAAATGTCCTGTCTTTCCATACTGATAACATCCAGCACCACTTGTGGCCTGAAGAAAGTATGACATTGTTTGATCTAATTATAGAACCATAACAATTTTTGATAGAGAAGAAAAGACATATAGTCGAGGTCATCTTGTCCATCTCCCTGCAACTGCACGACAGTTACATGCTCATATACCTGAAGTGTACTAGAATAATACCCTTTTCTTCTTTTTTTTTTTTGCTTCTCTGTGGTTTTTTATTAGATTTATTGGGTGAATTTTCAGTCTCAGAGCAGCTGAGATCCCAATAGCAATGCTATTGGAGTCTTTACATAGGGCAAATATTAGTAATTTGTTTTCCAGTGAAGAATAAGAAGAGAAATGGTATTTTTAGAACCATAAGAAAGATTTTCCTCTGGGGTTTAATCTCCACGGCAGAGCATACCTGTATGGAGGAGTAAACTCTGGCTTGGTAGGTGCAGGCATTTGCCTGCAGTCCAAAGCTTGCAATTTGGCTTGGAGGCAGTCAGGAAATTTATACTGTCAGGTAAATTTTGAAGTAATTCAAGACAATGAATGTTTAGAGACAAAACATTAACCAAATATTGCTTTCTGTCCTCTTAGTTTTCCTTATAGTATACACAGTTAGTATATGTTAAATATGTTATATATGCTATATGCGTCATTAACATGTAGTAAAAGAGAATTTGTTCAGTTATTTAAGTTTCCTACCCATCCCTGCAAAGCTTTCTTACTTGGGACAGTGCTGCAGCAGTCATTTGATTTCCAGCATAGCACTAATTTTACCCTAGTTACAGGAATGGACTTTCAGTAGTTATAGATTTGCATTGGGTGAATTCTGATGTAAATAACAGCGTACCATACACATCATGGGTAAGTGATATGGCGTAGAATCGATACAGCTATGAAAATACCTATCTATATATAAATAAAATCTATCTATTTATAAAATTATACCAATAAAACCATAGAATTGTTTGGGTTGGAAGGGACCTTAAAGACCATCTAATTCCAACCCCCCCAATTCCAAAGGCAGGGACACCTTTTGTTAGACCAGGTTGCTCAAAGCCCCATCCAACCTGGTCTTGAGCACTTCCAAGGTGGGGGGACATCCATAACTTCTCTGGGAAACCTGTTCCAATGCCTCATTACTCTCTCTGGGAAGAATTTCTTCCTGATATCTAATCTAAATCTACCCTCTTTCAATTTAAAGCCATCACCTCTTGTACTATCCCTACATGTCCTTGTAAAAGTCCCTCTACAGTTTTGTTTTAGGCTCATTTGCCATCATCAGCTTTGAATTGTAGACTCATATTTATCTGAGGCCACCAAGAAACATACTACAGTACATTATCAGGCTGTAGAGTCACCTGCTATGTGTGCACAGTAGTAAGTTTGCACAGTTCCATTAGCTTGCTCAGTTTAGGCACAAAAAGATCCAACTACAGATTCAATGTCAGGACAAGAAAAGCTAGAAAACAGATGCTGACCTCCGGCACCCACAGAGTATTTCCACACTCTGTTTTCCATTATCCTGGAGGGCATTCTCATTATCAGTGCCAAGAAAAGTTTTCCTAAGAGCAGTGAGGCAGAAAGCACTGTAAGGATGCTCGCTTCCATGGGCTGCCAAAGCATTACATGCAGCTGAGTAACAGAGATGACTTTAACAAGATAGTCATACTGAGCACAAAGCAATATAGTCATTAGGGCAGGCATTTAGACAGGTATTCATCTTACAACTAAAACACCCAAGGACTGGTGTCTAAATGTGCACTGTCTAAGCTCTCCTATTACAGTCACTCGTTGGGTTTGGTTCTGCTGCCCATACAAATCCAGTGTTACCTGATATGTCCTTAGTACTGCTCTGTAAGAGCAACAATATGCCTTACAACCTACCTTCCACCCATGTGGTAGCTTTTACCCTAGAAGCAGACAAGGGTAACTGCACCTAATGCCCTGTCAGTTGAGCAAGTGGACTGGGAGAGAAGGTGCAGCAAAACCTTCACTCAGGGTCTACCAAAGCAACAAGCTCTTCTCTAGACTAAATGACCTGTGCTGGTCAGAGGCTCAGTGCAGGATTTTGAGATGCCTGTGGTTATCAAGATGTACACACAGGGCTGACTGGTGCACTGGACTCCACTTAAGACTCACTTCTAGAAGACGTACCTGAGGAGAAAGTGGAATATCTTTGGCATTGGAAATGTTGAGGAGACTAAGCTCAGGACACTGAATCCTGTCAACAGCCCACACTTAAACAGATGTTTCAGTCTGGAGATGAGTCTCATCTTGGAATGCTGATTGAGTGCTTACAGCTAAGGGAAAAGCTGAAACCTTTTCAAATTTCTTCTGCTGACATCTACAGCTGACAAGGGAAAGAAGCCAACCCTGTCAGATTAGGATATGAATTTGAAGACATTTATTTTTTTGACTCCCAAGCCTTAATAACTTCAAAACCTGTTCTGGGTAGTTCAGGGGTGCTGGTATCCCTATTAAAGCATGCTATTAAAACTTGTTCTTGCGCCGTCCCCTTAACTCCACTGTCTATTCACTGAATAAAGAAGAATTTTTTTTTTTTTAATCCTAATTTTTAGGTCATTTATTACTTTGAATTTTCCAGCATCAGTAGAGACCAAGCATATCTTCACAGGCAGGATGACCCTTGACAGCCCTTTTCCTTGGGGACGATGCAACTGTCAACTGAACAATGAGTGAGGGACGACACTTATTCTGAAGCTGGTCCACCACATGTAATTCTCTTTCTTATTAGATTAAAAGGAGAGTGACCAGTGTGACCTCTATCAGTGTTTGAATAATGTTAAAACCTGTTTCTGCAAGTTATTTTTCACTATAAAGTATAAAAATCCAGAACTCCTCTTGTTAATACAGGGGGAGCAGGGAGTTTGTAATGTGCTATCACAATAAAGTAAATCTTATTAGATCCTTTTCAGAATATTTTGTCTTTAAGGATAAATTTGTTTGTGTAGCAACACTTTAGCCACAGGGTATTTTGGTTAAAAGAAGAGAATGGACTTTAAACAAATTATAGCTTTTACTGATATTTCATAAAGGTCTGTTGGACTGTTATGGGATGCCAGAGTTCAATGTGTCTTATGTAATCACACAGTATGTCTGCAATTTTTCCTCATGATTAGTTGCAAGCATTGCCAAAATGAAAATAGTGATTGAACTTTTGGAGGCAATTTTCAGTTACTATGTACAATAGCCTAGATAAAATCAATTTCATATACATTACTCCTTAAGAAGTTGACTTGGACCACTGAAGTCTTAGGTACCTTGACTGTGAGGCTGCTCAAGAAAATGTTATTGAATTTTCTTTTAGAATAATAGATAAAAAGTGGTGTTTTAAAAATTCTGTTCTCACTCAGGTAGTGTTAAATATTTTGTTCAAATAAATTCCAAAAGGGTTTCTAGTTTTGAGTTTGTGGGGTTTTTTTGGTTTTTTGTTTGTTTGTTTCATACAGACTGATGGACTAACAAAAAGAGGAGTCTGCTTTTGAAATTGAAAATGTTAAGAAAATAGAGGTCCCTCCAATACTGCAGAGATCTCTATCTCTAGTGCTCTCTAACTTTACATAGCTCCAATCTGAATAAAAGTAATGTCTCCTTCCTAGAACCTCTGATCAAAAGCAAGCATTCTGTTCCATGGAGTCAAAAACAGAGAACCTGAAGCTGTCTTTGTCCTGTGCCATCAATAAGGGCATACATCAAAAATTCAGGCTTGTAACCTGTGAGGTAACACTGGCTTCAGCATTTGCAAAATTGGTTCCCCGAAAGACATTAAACAATGAAAAACCTTTTGTCTGAGCCTTTCTGTTGTCTATGGCAAATACAGTTCTAGTTAGCTTTTGCTTCATTCATTAGCTGTGCTAATTCACCGGGCCAAAGACTCATTTCTAGTAGCTATAGAAATACTACTTATAATCATTCATTGAACATTAGAAAGATTATGTAAAACACCACAAATGCATACCAAGAGGCAAGAACAAAATTTCAATGTAAAAAGCTCTACTGGGGACAAAAAGGGTAAATGCCACATTCTGGGGAATAAAGGTACAGTTAGGAAACATACTGTAATTCAGTGATAAAATAGCTAGAGAATTACTGAATCTGGAGAGAATACAAATAATCTAATTTTAAAAAAGAAATGTGCTGGAAGGACTAAATAAATGGACTACTACTGACTCAGTCATTTCATTAAACTTCTGAATACAGTCATGCTTTTTAATTTAATCCTTTGTGATCCTGGCACTTTCAAGCAGGATTTTTTCTACCTTTCTCATGAGGTTTCATTTTTCCCTCAGGATGATAGCAAGACAGGAAACTTCTGCCACTACATTGTGACTGGGGCAGTTCTTCAGACACTTCTGTAGAACACATTCTTACTGTTGTGCCCTAATTCTTGTACTTTCTTAATACTTCACAGCTCTCTTTAGTTGTATTGGGCCAACTTCGTGTAAATCACAGAATTACAGAACGGTTTGGGTTGGAAGAAACCTTAAAAAACATCTAGTTTCAACCTCCCTGCCATGGTCAGGGACACCTTCCACTAGACCAGGTTGCTCACTAGCCCGGTTTGCTCAAACCCTCATCCAGCCTGGCCTTGAAGACAGCCAGGGATGGGGCATCCACAACATCTCTAGGCAAGCTGTTTCAGTGCTTCACCACCCTCTCCGTGATGAATTTCTTCCTGATATCTAATCTAAATCTACCTGCTTTCAATTAAACCCATTACCCCTTGTCCTGTCACTACCTGCCCTTAGAAGTCGCCCTCCAACTTTCCTGTAGGGCCCCTTCAGATACCCGAAAGCTGCTATATATTCTCCCTGGAGCCTTCCCTTCTACAGGTTGAACAAGCCCAACTCTCTCAGCCTTTCCTCATAGCAGAGGTGCTCCAGCCCTCTGATCCTCTTCGTGGCCCTCCTCTGGACTCAGTCAACAGGTCCATGTCCTTCTTATGCTGAAGGCCCCAAAGCTGAATGCTGTACTCCGGGTGGGGTCTCAGGAGAGCAGAGTAGAGGGGAAGAATCACCTTTCGACCTGCTGGCCACGCTTCTTTGGATACAGTCCAGGATACAGTTGGCTTTCTGGTCTGCCAGCGCACACTGCTGGCTCATGTCCAGCTTTTCATCTACCAGTACCCCCAAGTCCTTCTCCTCAGGGCTGCTCTTCATCCATTCTCTGCCCAGCCTGTAATTGTGCTTGAGATTTGCCTGACCTACATGCTTAATTGTCTAAAGACTTAATTGTCTAAACATTTGTGAAAGACAGAAGAAGAATTCATCCAGGCTGCTGATAGCGTGTTCCCTATCTTCCCTACATCACTGCATTGAGCATTACACTGACAGAAGGTTAGAGGAAGGGAAAGACTAATTGGTCTTGCCGGTAAATAACTCTTGTACTTGTAGGACTGTATTTGCCATTGCATAATTACATGAAGATAAGCTTGATACATATATTGCAATTAAAAATGTTCCTAGTTTACAAAAAAAAAAAAAAAAAAAGAAGACAGGAGAAAGGTCTTCCATTGCATGGTATTTAGTCTCAGTGTTTCTGGCACTGTGTCTTTATCTGCTTAAAAGTTTATGATGCTGAGAAAGAAGACAGATGAGATAGGAACTAATGAAGAAACAGGATCAATAAGCTTCTGTGTTGTTACATTTTTCAAAATAGGACTGCCTGTGCTGTACACCTGACCATCTCTGTTGGTTTTAGGATAAAATACAGGATAGTATGTAGTTATTTCTATTGTTTGTTCTTCTACAACCTTAGAAAATACTTTAAAAGCTTGAATCAGAGCACATATGGAGGAACTGAAGTACTTGTCTGCTGACATGCAGATTATACTTTTTGGTTTTGAGCCTATAAAGTTTGAAAAACTTCCAGCATTTCTTAAATGTATCTTTTTTTTTCCTGAGCCACAATATTTGCCTTCAAATAAATACAGTGCTGAATCATGTTTTGTCCTGTGTGTTACACAATGCTCACCAAATGCCACAAGGCACAAGTCTGAACACAGATGAATGACCAAGCACAAGAGCATTAAGAAGAAGAAAATAATTTCCAAAACCAAAAATATGACCTAAACATCAATGCTGCAACAATAAGTGGTGTACCAGAGCAACCAGCTCTGAATGTCCCTGAGAAAAAAAAAAAGGTGGGTGTACACACATTTAGAGTACTCCTATCATGCTTGTGACACATCTGTGTCCCCTACATTTTGTGGGCTGCAGAAAGTGAGCCCCATTTTATTATTCTCCTATAGCATCTGAGAAAGTGTCAAGCCTTTCCATTATGCTCCAATGCTACTACCCACATATGCAATACAATTATAGTTCTGTCAAAAGTTTTGGGAGATGTAAGGAACCTCAGGTCTGAACCAGTATTAGGGAGAATGCCCTTGGATAATCAAAACTTCACCGTGTGCTTCAGAGGTACTCCTAGTCTGCTTCTAGGTTCACCTTGAACACATTGATACAGTCAAAATGGCACAGTGGAAGTTCCACATGCTAAAACACTAGACAGCGCTGCGTGATCCTACTGCTGTGTAAGTACAAAGTCAAAACAGCAGAATTTAAAAGACTCCTTTACAGTCAAGTAAAAGATAAAAGACATATTGCTGTGATTGGAAATGGCTGAAGATGCAGACCTAGTGACGATATGGCCACACTGGCTCTTTGAATCTTCTTGTTTTCACTGCTTCAATACTTCCCCATTTAGGTGTCTCTGCTGTATCAAACATGGAAAATGAAATAGGTCTAGGAATTCTTATACTTGCTATTATTTCAAAGCCAAATCTTGTCCAAGTACCTACCAGCAGGGAAAAATTGCTACTATAGAAACCCTTTTTTCTGCTGCCCTAGCAACCCCCCACCCAGCAATTTTCTAAAATTCATATTACAAAGAGAATGCAGAAGTGTATAGTTTTGCTTCATTGTGTGTTTATTTATAACTAGATGAATGTTAAGAACTGCCTGTGAAGACAATGGTGTCAGATCAATAAGTGATACTATATGGCAAGTAAATATAATGATCTATATGACTATATTATCAAACTGATCATGACAGCACTTTTTCTTTCTGTAGTTCCATATTTTTAATTAAGTAAAACGTGAAATTTTAGTCTAGTGTATTAGTCTGTTATTTAGCCTGTATTTCATAATTTCCGTTTATTTCTGGAGGTTTAACATCAAACCTATAAATACAAAGTTAAAGAACAAATAGATTTTGAATAATCAGTTGATTTTCCATGCCATCATGCATGTCCTCCTCTTGTCTCCTCAATAGCCACAGAAGAAAGTCACCTCACAATGTACCCCCAAGCCCTGAACCATGACAGACAAATGATGGCAGGGCACAAAGGATGGTTGCCTGCGTAGGTCTCCTGGATTCCACAGTCTCTACAAAGTGTTAAGGAGTGAGAATCTGAACACTTACTGAGTACAGTGTCCTCATCTTGAAACGCAACCAATCTTGAGTAGAATCTTTGTAGCAGTTCCCTCAGCATCCACTGTTCAGTGGTGTTGGCTCTACTGACAGCTGTAAACCACAGTGACAGGAACCCTCAGGGCAGAGATCATGGGCATAAATGTCTGCCTACCTGTGTCCTTAAAACCTAATTTTTGCCTTGCTATTTGGATTGGGTGGAGTATGTCCATTGCTGCATCTGTGTTGGCAGTTTAAGACTCCATGAGATGTCTAATGCAATTGTTTGCAACTTTACAATTGTGTGAACTTAAATCAAATTATGCTGTGTCTTCAAAAGGTACATGTTATTCTGCTCTCTGGTCAAGAGCAAGAGCATAGACCTCATCTGCCTCTTCCCAGAAACTCAGATACAGCAAAACCAGGTAGAGTTACATGCTCTGTTTACAAAAGTCAAGTATGTCTTCACTGCCTTTGTGAGTATCCATTGCCTTTGTTAAATTCCTTATTTCACCTTCCTCCCTTGCTCAGCTGCAAAACACAACTGCCCTACCCAATACAACATTAATTTAATTTGCTTTTCAGTTTAAAATTAGGACAAATGATACCTAAAACAAGTTTCAGCCCTTTCACTGTTTGAACTACTGTTGATAATGCCAGTGAAAGGTAAGCCATGTATTAATCTTAAATAACTTGACATTTCAGTTTTATTAATCAAACTCCTGTCAATTAAATCACATTTCATCATACTTTACAGATTTCAGCAGCACACAGTACTCAAAATAGGTGTAGAAGATCAGATTCAGAGAATGGCAATCTGCAAAGTGGACATTGTTATTTCAGCCGCTGTTGCTTTAGTTACATATTTGTTTACAGTTTTAACAATCAGTAAGTAATTTTAACAAATAAATGAGTTACACTCTGTTTTAAGATTTTAAAGACATCTAATTTTATACCTCTGACCATTTCTTTGCTGTCCCCATTAATAAAGGGTAAGGAAAATACAAGGTAGAAAGACAATGGACATAGTTTTTGTGTATGATTTAAGGCCTATCTCAGTTGTACTAAAGCCATTGATAATGGAGCAGGTAATTCTTTATATTCTATTTGATATTAGATATCCTATGTTAATCTTCTGCTTTACTTACAGACTTAAGAGAAATATTTAATGTTATAGTTTTCTGAAGGGTTTCTAGTGTAGTCTTTTTTTTTTTTTTTTTTAATGTGCATAGACGTGTGTGTCAAAATTGCCCAAGTACATAGAAGAGGCATGTTTTAAAAATTCAGCCCCAAGCTTCTAATGCCTTGGATCCCCTTACCTAACAGCTTTGCATTACCTTGTGTCACTTGCGTTGCAGGATGTTCTTGAGAATATAACTGATTAAATGACACACAAATCCAGCAATGATGGAGATACTTCAAGTTCAAGGTTATTAAATGGATTCTTAGACTGTCAGGCTTTCTAAAAATAGTAAAAAACCCCTGAATGCCGGAACAGATATTCAGTAAGTTTTGAAGCATCTTTAACATTTTTCCTCTTGTTTTGTAATAAAGCTATTAGAGGGAGCCCAATTAATGATCCTTCAATTATATAACTATTTCTCCAAAACAAGTTTCAGAGCATGATAACTGGTCATTGTACAAGTCATGATGAAAATTAGTTGCTTTAAAGGTTTTAGGTTTTTATAAACCCATATATGTTGCATATTAGCAATTACAAATTAAAAATATATTTATTATTTCCTCTTTCTGTGATTGAAAGACAAGAAATAAATGCAATTATAACTATGTGGCAAGAAACACATTTTGCTGAATGTTGGCTAACATACCCTCTAGTCAGCAGTATGAAGCTCATGGGATAGCTGTTGTTACTGTCAAAGCTAAATACAGTTTATGCTCACGTTACCTATTGTCTCTCAGAAGATCTCATTTGTCCTTGCCTTAAAACCACAATTTCACCTATCAATCTGTATATCTTAGTTGCTTGAATTTTACAATACCTTCACAATTAATTTCAGGATCTCCCATATGCTGGGGGACAGTTGTCTATTAACATCCAGCAAGTCAGGATGTGACTCACTTTGCTTGGGAAGCCTCTGCTTTCCTGTAATGCACCTTACCCTTTTTATTTTTCACTCCCCTTATTCTGCCTATATCCATCTGCTTCCCTTTGTATTTTAAGTTAAATTATGACAAATTTAGGGCAGACACCTTCTGGCTGTTTGCATGTAACTTGCTACAGAAGGTTCCAGCTCCAAGCCTAGTAATCCCAGATGGTACCGTAATACAAAAAGTAAAGATAATCTCATAATTCCCCAGGGCATCACACAGGGTTCATTCCTCTTCCTGATCAGGCTTTTCTGTCAAGAGAAATTCTTTGTGGTGACAAGGACTCTACAACATTTTTATGCCCTTTCCTGAATCTACACTTCGCATAATGAGTCACAGACAAGGGTGGCTATCTGCAAATTTAGATATACATGCATGCACACAGACACACACATGCACGTATTTTCTGAGGCTCGGGTGTTACAGCAATTTACTACTCCAGCCCATATATTCAGCTTCTGCAGCACTGCAGAAATTTCTCTGTTACAGTATAATATGAATCCCTACAAAGGTATACCTATAACATGCAAATCTGAATGGAAACTGCGGAGTCCCGAAACTAGCCCTCAATGATATTTCTCTACAGCCTTCATGAAAATTTATTCAACATGTTGCTTTATTACCAGTGAATTGTGATTAATCTTACACAGATAGATTTACTCACCTTGATTCAACCAGCTAAAAATAAGATTTGGTCTTAGGCAGGACTACTCACTTCAAACTTCCTTTACAGTCGATGGAGAGATAACTCTCAGCTGAACAATGGCCATTATAAAACAGGGGCCCTAAAATAGATGAGGTAAAATGTTCTTAATGCTGAAGGCCTGAGATGAAAAAAATTAGGCACCTGATTTTAGATTATTAAAGTTAAATGAGACCGATCATTTCTGGGATTATTATTTGTCTTGTTTTGTCTCTCCACTAAAGATATATAAGATTCTGTGCCAGTATTTCAGTACTGCCTCTGAATGTCATGCTGTGAGGGGGGTATGACTTTTTGTTTACCACACCAAATAGTGTGATAGTAATATTTTGTTTACCACTCCTTGGCTAGGCTTTATAGATGGTTATCAAACTTGCCTTCTCAGTCAGTTTATTTTATTTTTTAATCCTAGTGGAGTCTTTTAATAATCTCTTATCCCTAGAGCTCAGTAAACCTTTGTATCCCTAATACTCTTACAACCAGTTCCACGGTCTAACAACTATTTAATTTTGATCCTCTGTAAGGAATTATATCACTTTCTTTCTATGTGAAAACAACTGTAAAGATTTTTTTTCCCAAAAATTTTTCTACTGATCTTTCTGGATGGTGATATTGTAACACAGTCCCTTCAGCATTTCTGCCCACACTTTGATGACCATAAATGTTGAATATCACAACTGTAAAAATGCTCATAATGGATAATAATTTAAAACTTCTTTGCTCAGTAATAGCAAATTTAAATGCATCATTTGGAAACTTAATGGTCTTCATAGGTAGAGACTGAGACAAAGCACACCGAAGGTCTCCATTTGTTCTGGTATATTGCCAGTGTTTTCATAGATGAGTTCACAGGTTGCAGTACTAAGCAAGGAGGAACAAACCATTTTGGACAGTCTGGCTTTAGAGCTGGATATCAAGCAGGGGGTATATGCGCCACCCTGCATTAGAGAATTTAACTTTTCTATAATTAATTTACTGTAAAATTAATCGGAAAGAATGAGTCATTTTTTGGAAGTCAGGTCTATAAGCACGATTTATTTGATTAAACAGTAAATAAAAGCTGATAAATACAATGGAAATGCAGATGTATAGAAAAGATATTCCTTAAAACGGTCTGCATGTTAGGAAGATTATTAATAATTGGAGAGCTATATAGCTTACTGTTTGCTTTTCTTGAATTTGTTCATAACTGGCTGTTTGATCACCCCTTATCGTATTGGTGCAAATGGAAGATGATTGCAGTGGCAAACTCATTTGCAACCTCTAAAATTCCAGGAATGTTTATTTCCACTAACAATGAGCTAGAATGAGCTTGTTATCAGGGTATTCTGCACCAATTACATGTAGATGCCCATTTTCCATTGAAAATATTAATCAACATTTGCATATTTAAGAACAAGGTACATGAAAGCTTGGAAATTAATGAGCAGGTTGGCCAAAAACATAGCTCCAATATGTTAGTGAAGCAATAAATTCTCTAACAGAATGAATAACTTTGAAATGAACTACAACCTGCTGTAACAATTTTTAATATCTCACTGTACCCAGTGATTTTTTGAAAATTCAAAAAGACTGATTCCAAGACAGTTTTAAATAAATACTTATATCATGTCAATAACTGCACATAGTTTTTCTCTGTAGGAATTCTCAACAGGGAAAAATACTACATTGATTCTCTTACTTATTATCATGTGTATTTTGTCTATTGCATTAGTCCAAAGTTTCAATTTAGTGGTTTTGGTTTTAGTAATGTTTTGCGTTTCTGGCTTTATTATTTTATTAAGGTTTTGAAACTTCTCATGAAAATTGTTTACCAAACTGGCAATAATCTAACTTTCTATTTCCTTGTATAATCTGTACTGCATGTAACTGCCAAATCAAATTAGATGAACAAATATTTTAATTGTAAGTGCTAAATGACACATTGAAGAGCAAGTCAAATAGTAAATAAAAGCAGACATTTTTTGCCAGTTTGTGGTACCAGATATTAATGACATCATAAACTCATTGCTCATCCTTCATAAAGCTGCCATATCAGAAAAAATGCAGCTTTATAACGAATAAGTATTTTGAAAGTTTTGTCTGAATGAGGACAGGACTAATGAAAAATCACAAATGGTTTTGACAGAAGAATTACATTGATTTTACTTAGCATTGTACAGTTGTTTCCAGAAAACATGACTGCTAATCAGATCAACAATAAATTGAATATCAGTGTTCCCTTCCCTGTGCATTCAAACCTTCTACTATTAGCAACATTTTAATTAATAATTATTTATATTGCAGCAGCACCTAAGAGTCCCAGTCAAAATCTGGCATAAACACAGATGAACAGTGTTCTTTCATGGGAAAGCTTAGGTAGTTTTGTGAGGAAAGAATAATGACTTCAGAAAGTTGTTCCTAATCAGTTGAATTTGAGAAATACAATGACATTTTAGATCTTTCTCTAGTCACAAATTTGTGCCCAAATGCAGCCAGTTAAAGTTCAGTCCAGCATATCATTCTTCCCTATTTTTTTTTTTTTTTGCGATGACTGCTTCTGGCATGTTTAGGAATAAGATTATAATGGCAAATGTCAAAGTAAAACTGAAAAGCCTTTAAAAATTTGGATTCTGTGGCAGATGAAAAAACTCTTAGCTCATGCAGACAAAGAACATTTTTGAGGATAACTATGTGTAGATAAATTCAGTCCATGCAAATAGTAAATTTCAGTGAAATTTGCCATAACAGACATATGATATGTTATTGATTACTGTCTTCACTAATTTATCCTAAAAGAAAAATAGTAGATTTCTGTGTTGGGTTTGTGTGTCAGGGATTTTTGGTAGTGGGGGAGGGGCCTCAGGGATGGTGTCTGTGAGAAGCTTCTAGAAAATTCCCCACCTCCAAATGACACCTGCCTCTAGCTATGGGTGAGCAAATTAGCACCTCTGTGATTAACATATTTAAGAGGGGAAAACAAAGAGACATGGGAAAGCGAGAGGAGTGTGATAGCAACGCACAACCCCAGATCAGTGAGGAAGGGAGGGGAAGAGGTGCCCAGAGCAGAGGTTCCCTTCAGAGGACCCCACGCTGGAGCAGGTGGCTGTGCACTAAGAGCCAGTGACACTGTGGGGGTTCCATCCTGGAACAGGCTGCTCCTAGAGGACTTCACCCCACAGAAGGGACCCATGCTGGAGCAGTTAACGCAGAACTGCAGCCCACAGGGAGGACTCACATTTCAGAAGTTCATGGAGACCTGTTTTCCTGTGGGAGGATCCCCACGCTGGAGCAGGGGCAGAGTGTGAGGAATCCTCTCCCTGAGGAGGAAGGAGCATCAGAGACAATGTGTGATGGACTGACTAGAACCCCTATTCCCCATCCCCCTGTGCTGGTGGAGAGGAGCAGGTACAGAAATTGGGAGCAAAGCTGAGCCAGGGAGGAAGGGGGAGTGAAGTGGGGAGGGGGAGAGGAGGTGGAGGGGAGATGGGGATGACACACAGGTGTTTTAACATCTAGGTTTTATTTCTCATTATTGTACTCTGATTTTCTTAGCATCTAAGTACATTATTTTATTCTCTCCCAAGTGGAGTCTGTTTTGCCTGTGACCACAGCTGGTGACTGATCCCTCCCTGACCTTGTCTCGATCCACAAGCCTTTCCTTGCATTTTCTCCTCCCCATCCCAATTGGGAGGAGGAGTAAGCAAGTGGCCATGTGGTGCTTTGTTGCTGGCTGGGCATAATCCATGACAGTTCCACTGACTTTTCCAATGCTAATTCTATAATGCCAATTTTTAATGATATCATGAAAAAAAATTAAAACATTAACCAGTAAGATGCTTTGGAAACAAGAGCTTCCCATTAGTTTTATACAGTCCTTCCAGTAACAAAGGGAGTGAAAAACATACTGTTGTAACTTCATAGCCACAGTAGTGCCTGAGCAGGAGCTTAGACTAGAGCCGATCTGAGGTCTCTTCCATCCTAAATTGTCCTGTGGTCCTATGATTCTGTGATGTCAGCCTTCATACTCAAAATTATAAACAATATTAAATTTATTGAAGATAAAACTCCTCACGTAAATATTTGGATCCCGCATATCGTGTACAGACTTGCTTAATTGCCACTTCAGGGCATCTTGGGCTTTGGTTTTTTGCCTAACGTAGCTGTGGCATTAAGCAGATGTATTATGTAGACTTAATTATTATCTGACATTTTATGCATTCAATGAGACATTATTCTAAATACAAAAAACAATTAAACTTCAAAGAAAATGATTTACAAAACAGGAGCAAATTTAGTTAGATAGATACATGGCTAAGTAAAAGAAAGTTTATATCACTTAGAAGCATGAGCTGTATATAATATGGATCTTCGTCTTCTTTATAGCCTACATAAGGGTAAGGTTTTTTGTTGTCTTAGCTATGTATTTGCATATTCTGACATTTTAAATTTTTTAACTGCTGGGTTTTTTTTTAAATAATTTGTTTATATGTATTTTAAACTACACTGCTATACCACTTTTTCTTCTAGATTTAAAATAAAGATTTTAGCTCTTCCATTTAATTTATTCTAAAAGCTAAGCAAGAAGTTACTATTGTAGGTTCTGTTTTAAGCACTTGCTTGCTAACAGGAGGCTGTAAGAGGCCAACATACATTTGGTACAATTGTGAAATTCTTATACAGTGCATCTGTCTCAATTGTTAACCATATCAGATTGGTAAAGCAGCGTGCTAAAATGAAGCATACTGAGTGCTTGGCTCTGCTGTCAAAGGAGTACAATGCACAGTATTATAATGAATGCAGATTACAGTGACTCTGGTGGAACAAGTAACTTTTGAGAGATTCTATTTATTTTAAATGATTTAAGAAGAGCAGTTTGAATGAGCCAAAACACAGATATTTTTCCCTAAATTGCTTTCCATGTTCCTTTTTTTTTTTTAAACAGATTTTATTTCAGAAAGTCCTGACAAGTGGGGTGGTGATGACTTCTGTACAGAATGGTGACTATGCTTTTGTGTCATAAAGCCACAAACAAATTATTCAATTTATCTCAATTAATTAAATTCAGTACTCTGTCAATAAGTCATCCCACTTTTCAACAAGGTTATTTTGACAGTGGCTTAAAAATATGTTTATTTAGTGTAAAACTAAATAATATGTTTATTCAATGTAAGTGTAAATGTTAAAGTAAAACTAATTATAATATGTTCAACTTCTTAGGAAACAGATGAAGAGGGACAGTTCTAAATCCATTTAACATTTCAATTTATTAAAATACATTAAGTCATGTTTCATATTATATCTCAGCTGCACACCGCTGAGGGTTCAGAACTGACAAAGAGCTCTACATGAGTTTACATGACTATGTAGTAAAGAAAAAAATGTAATATCCTTAGGATTAAAGTGAGGAAACTATGAAAAAAGAATAGATTTTGTTTGCTTTGTATGTTTTCCATGTTCACACATGTAAAACTTTGCGTTTAGCTAGGAAATGTTTGGTTGACAGTGCAAAGGAAGGAGGACTGGAGGGACATTTTTCTCTTAGTGCTCCTATCAGTAGGATGTTTGTGATGGGAACACATCTTGCTTCCCTTGCTACACCTCCGGTCAGAGAAAACAATAAATTTAGTATAGTGGGTTGGTTAACTAAATTTTTATCAACATTTTTGGGAAAGCATGTAATGTCAACTGATCTATAGTGATCGGACAAGCAGGACAAGGTAATGCTTGGTCCTGGAAAGAGACCAAGGAAGAGATAAGATGGTTTAGATATTGGCATGTCTTGATACTGCTCTTCTCACTGTGATTTTTACATTATTTTGCTTAGAAGTGAAGTTGGATTATGGTTTTGTTGAACATACTACCAGGTATATTGAATACTGACATAGTACCTGCACTCCTTCAACTTTCTGGAAAATTGCTCATCATTCAACATTTATTTAAATATTTCATAGGTCCAGCTAAGACCAAAGACTTTTAGCAATAAGTGGACTAGACCAGGTGGTTTTAAAAAGACATACATTATTTTTTTTTGTGGATCACAATTTAGTGTTTAGATTAATGATCAGTTAAGGAACAGATAGTATTTTCTCATCTCACTTCTATTAGCTTCACGCTCATCATATTTGTTTTACACAAATATGTGCAGATTATATTCAGCTTCTCTGAATTTTTTATATACGTATGCATTTCAAATGTATTCAAAATATGGGGGTTTTGTTTTTATAGGATATATAACTTTGACAAAATCTATTTAATTCGTATTGTACTTTTTGAAGCTCATAGCCCTGAGATAAACAGGCTGCATTTTACATGTTTTCTTTATCTCCCTTTAAATACTCTGTATTTTATACACCCATTTTTATTTGTTAATATTTATGTACCCTTTCTTCTACTTTCTCCCCATTGCTTTTCACTGCCAATTGCTGCCCTTTGTCTTGCCACCGAGCCACAATGTACTTTTAGATAAAGATGTCCTTTTCAGTAAGGCAATACAGCTTTCTGTCTGTTCCATAAATCCATTTTCATATCCACTTCCATTCAAAATTTTCTGTGCACCTTTTTGCTGTTAGTCAGAATTTTCTCTTAATTCTCTTCAGGTTTTTGAAATTAGCTTTTCTGGAGCACTAATATACATCTAGCTGGCTGGAACTATATTTTCCTCTTCTGAGCATAATCATATATTTATAACCAATGTCTAGACCACCACTAAGTTCTCATGAAGGGATTAATTAAATTGTATTTATTAGAATACTATACCAAAATGAACTTTAAAAATGTAACTGTGAAATGCACTTATATATCTTGTGAGGTTAGAGAGAAGAGCAGTATTTCTTTCTAGCTCCCCCTAAAAAGAAAATAAATAGTCTACTAGTTACAATAAAATGTGGGCCAAGGACCAACTCTGAATGTGCACAGAATAATGTGTATATTGTACCTATATTAGTTGAATATTATTCATTGAATACATTATTTAGAAAATGTTGCTGGTTTGCAATGAATAATTTATTCAATTTTGTTGCTATCTTAGACCATCTTCAATTATAACCCATAGTGCAGTGCTGAAGCAAAGAGAGATGAAAAAGATAAGCCCAACTACTGCTAGGATATTAGAGACTTGGAACATTAAATATCAACAGTCCAAACTGAAGTTAAAATCCTGCTGTTTTCAACTTGTACATATTCTCTCTTACTACTTCTTCTAAGTTTTTTTTTTTCTTTTAGTGTCTCTTCTTTTTTCACCTCTCTTCTTCCTGTGCATTTTCGCCACCATTTCTCTACCCAGTATCTTCTAAATGTTCATTCTTTCGCATGTCTTTTATTTTGCTACTTATCTAGTTCTGTCAATAAGCCTTCATTTATTGATACAGAATAAGGGTAGTCCAGCAGAAGTCTTGAGAGTGAATGGATCCTTCATAAAATACTTCTAAGTTTATGATCTTTTTCTCTGCTGATTCAGCTCAGTGGAGTAAATCTACACTAAAACATTTCTAGGAGCCATTTTATTTCCTTGTAGGTTTCTGGTAAATGTTTATGGTTCTATGACCACAATGTTTTAATAAGTCCCATGTGAAACCATCATATGCTCTTGCCTATCCTTTAACTCAGGCTAGAAAAATACTGTAGTAAATTTACTGAGTTTGTTTGGCAACATCCACAAATACAAATTTATAAAGGAGTGAAAGAAATATCAATCAATACAGATATATGTACCAATCTTTAAGCAAGCTGTAAAGATAATTATGATGAACTAAGTATGTATAGAAAACAGGAGAGGCTGTTTCCACCCAAGTCAAGAAGTAATCTACATAACTGTTGACATGTCGGAATTGGAAAACAGCTTAGACAGTGTGTACAATACTAGAAATCATTAAAAATTACAAGAGAATAGGGATACCTACGCACCAGTAAAATCTCTCTATTCCTCAGAGTATTGTGATATGGACTTCTGTGCAATGTACTAATGCTGATGTGAGCCATTTTGCAGTAACTACCCAAAAAGGGAAAGCAGAAGACAAGAGTCTGGGCACTGACTATACTGTGTTGAAAATATTCGTATTAGAAGGGTTTAAAAATGTGCACAGGCTGCTACTATTAAAAAAAAAATCTACATATTTTGTACTTGAACTCAATTATTAGCATGGGACAGAATTTGTAAAGTGAGATTTGTCTTTACTGTTAAGATTTCATAACGGATTGTCCTTATCAGAAATGGTATAGCAGGACTCAGATGGAATTCCTTTCCAGCTGGGGTTTTAATAGTAATAATATAAAAGCTAGACAGCCCAAAGGATTTTCATGATGGTTCCAGTAGAAAATCATAGACGTCATGGTTCTGCAGCCTCAATCTCTTATTAGAACATTTAAATATAGTTGCAAATGGAACTTCAACAAAATACCATTCTTTTGCAGCAGCAGATTCACCAAGCTTTAACATCTGCAATTTAACACAGTTGAACAGGAAAGAAAAAAGGTCACAGTCACGTACATGTTACCTGTTAGCTTAACATCTGCTAATGATGTAGCATATAAAAGTGTGTCTCAAATAAAAGTTTAATTGACTAAATGAAACCAAATGTTTAATTCCCCGCTGTCTGATTAAATAGCTAATTGCCAGAATGGTGACCATAAGCAAACATACATGAACTTATAGACAGACACAGCATTTTTCTTCTACACTACTTAACATTGTAATGGATTTAAGTAACACAAGGTATAGAAGTAGCTCTTTTCAAGAAAATGCTGTTTAACACTACCAATTCAGACTACCCCATATATAACAAGTATTTTTTTTTTCTTTATAGGGGACAATTCTAAAAAAATTGTTTTCATTTCTGAGGTCCTGAAAACCTTACCTACTGACATAATACATTATCAGCATATGTCTACTTCTTCATCAACAATTTTTAGACAATAAATGTAGGTACTCCTGTTCCTTAAAAACTGAACTCTGTTTTAGCCAATCTCTACAGAAAAAGGAGAAATGAAATTGTTACATTGAAATTATTTTAAAAATAAAAATTTATGAATTTAGGTAGCTATTTTCAACATACCTCCCTTATTTCCTTCCTCATACACAAGGTTAATTCATTGTTATAAGCATATAAGTCACACTCAAGGAAACTTTCTGAAAACACATCACCAAATGTTGCCAGTTATAATTATGACATCTGTTCTGCAGCAGAGTATTGTACAGCTTGTTACCAACAGCATGTATCAGTGTCACAGATGTAATCATCAATACTGTATTAATAGATTACCTATAATTTAGTTTTATATATATTGCATATATGTGTGTATATATAGTATTCCTTCCCTCAACCTAAAAAGACAAATATTTTTGTCCACCCAAGAATTATTCTATGTGCAACCAGAATAATTTTTTAAAGAATACAGTTGAAAAAGTAATTGTGATCTGCACGACTCATGTTCCACAATTATTTAACAAGGTTTTCTCCCATTAAATGGTATTATCTTTAAAATTACTATCAACTTATCAAACTTCTCAATAAATACAGTACCTTGAATGCTAGTTTCTCCAAAGATAAGTAAATGAAGCGTAAAAGCTTAAATATCACACACACTTCAGCTGTAGCTGAGAACACAAGACTGTAACAAATCCACTTTGATAGCTGCATTGAGATTTCAGTTAAGTTTTTGAATAATATTCAAGTACCTGTATCATCTGTTAGGAAAACTGCAGTGCAGGCATGTAGCTTTTAAACAGAAAATCAAAATCACAGCTGAAGAGCAGGATAGAAAATTATTGCAGACCTTTTCTAGCTCACTCTCCAACTGGCTGTTGAATTTTCTAGGTAGATTAAGTCATGGAAGATTAAGACAGAAGCTTTGCTCAGAGTACCTACCAGGCTAGAGAAAGCAAAATACAGCACTCAATTTACAATAATGTACTATGTAAAACCAGAAAAGCTGATTGGCAAAGCAATCATCTTAAAAATGTCCCTGGAGACTATAAATATAACAGTATTATATTTTAAACTGGAGCTCCTTGCTATGAGGACAACCCATTAACTCAATCAGAATAACGACAGGAGGGCCATCAGAATGATAAAGCCATTCTAATGAAATGCAGACATAGATTAAAAAGAATTAAAAGTGACAAGTAAAATCCATTAAAGGACAGCATTTAGCTACTGTAATCAAAGGATTATTACTTACCTTGTCAATTAACAGCTGTGTGTCTATTTTTTCACACAACACAAAAGACTATGCCAAGTGTCAAAAAATCATTATTAATAAGAGGCCTTATTTTTAATTTATTTGGCTTGTGCATGTACATTGCAAGACCTCCAAATGAATCATGTACATAATTTTCAAAGCTGTAACACACACAATTAACCACAGTGTTCTTTGTTATTATTGCCCTTAAAACTGAGTCTTACTGAAGAAAGTAAGTCGTTGCAAATGGGATGAATTGCAAGTGTATTAATCACTGCCTTTAACTTATGTCTAACATTAGAAACCCACACATGCAGAAATGTTCTGTGTGCTTTTTCACTCATTGACATTCTTTTACCTATAGTTTGCCAAAATATTTCACACACCAGGAGATTCCACCAATGTTTGATTCTGGGAATTGTAAAGGCAAACTAATTTCCTGTTCATTGGCCTTGAAAACAATTGACAGTAGAAAATAAAACTTTAAAAAGGGAAAAGGAAACTTCTTAAAATTGTGCCTTTGTTTGGGAAAGGCAAAAGCATCCCTGTGGGTAACAAGTCAGCACAGATCACTTTGCATGAACACAGAAAATTTAATTACGAAGTCTTTTATGATTAATATTAGACTATTAATATAATTAATAATATAAATAATTCTAAGAGATGAGAGTGGAAGAGGTCACAATAAAAATGTTATCTTTCTTTTTTTGGTGTTTATGTTATGTGACCATCACCTGTATAATTTCCATTATCTTTAGCAACTTGTCTCTATTTTGTGCTGAGTCAAAGCACCTCTAAGGGCCTTCAGCATGGGAAAAAAAGTCTTTGTTATAACTCCGTGCTTACACACTCATGTCCTTTCCTCAGACAAATTACTCTTACAGGCCAAGTTTCAGATTTTAGTCATTCACCCAGATTTGTTTGGCACCAACTGTAACTAGATGAACAGCTGAAGTACTTAAACTTCTGTTAATGCTGCATTTCTGAAACAAAATAGTTTGCACTAATCTGTAGAGACCAAGAGAGAAAATTCAGACACAATAACATCTCGTGCATTGATTCCAATCTATGCAGATAAAATGAGTAATCATGAACAACGCATCACCCAAGAACACACCTGCACTATCTAAATAAATGTCAGAAAACTCTTCTCCCAATACTTATCACTTTCATACCTTTGCCATTCCAGGTTATATTAAGACAAAGCTAAAAGGTGTCAGCAATCCTGGCTGGAACACCAATGTCATGTTTCTGATGTTTGGTTCCAGTCTCCAGTTCTTGAAATTTCAGATGTTTTTAGAGAATGTATGCATTTGCAAGAAATTTGAAACTGTGGAAAAGATGGATGGGCCATCAAAGGCAGAAATATAGAATGAATTTAATGAAAGACTGAAGTATTCCATTAGTGAGAATGTGTGTTGCAAGTTTTTTTGACAAAGCAGATATTCAACTTCTATTTATTAAATATTTCACTGGTCAAAGTAAAGCCAGTTCACTAACAAGTATTGCCAAATTGCTGTTTAACACTACCAGGAATGAAATTTTCCACCCAACAGTGTCATAACCAAATGAGAAGTCTCTACACGTACCAAGAAACTCCTCAAGTCATAGAATCATAGAATGGTTTGGGTTGGAAGGGACCTTAAAGACCATCTAGTTCCAACCCCCCTGCCATGGGGGGGGTTGGAACACCTTCCACTAGACCAGGTTGTTCAAAGCCTCATCCAGCCTGACCTTGAACACTTCCAGGGATGGGGCATCCACAGCTTCTCTGGGCAACCTGTTCCAGTGCCTCACCACCCTCTCCAAAAATTTCTTCCTGATATATAATCTAAACCTCCCGACTTTCAATTTAAACCAGTTACTCCTTGTCCTGACACTACAGGTCCTTGTAAAAAGTCCCCCTCCAGCTTCCTTGTAGGCCCCCTTCAGATACTGGACAATAATGATATGCTACCACAAGCTCAAGAGACATGGAGCTTTGTTTGTAAAATCAAAATCTAGTCCTTAGGGCTATGAAGCAAGATATCTAGAAACCTTTACAAACCAAATTCAAATGTTACAGCACAACAGCTCATTAACTACCAAATACATACCTCATGAAAACAAAGCCCAAAACAAGTCAGCTAAAGTACATCAAACTATCAAAAATCTATATTCAATGCATGAGGTGCACAAAGGTCTTGAGTGCATTAAATTATGAAAGATTGCTGGATTTTGAGATATTTTAAGATATCTTTACAAAATCCTTATGAATATAGAGAAAGATTCTGTCAAATTAATAATCAAGAAGATACATGATGTATACCACACTAAAAGTATTACAGATTTTTTTAAACTTGAGACAAAAATGTAAGCAAAGCCTTCATCAGCATTTGTAAGAAGTTAACTGAAGGGTTAGTTGGGTGACTTATAATGAGCTCTACAAGCCTGCCTGGATACCGCAAGTATTGTTTATCTCTTTCCACAATTGCTGTGGAAGTGTTTTTTATTAACCACCTGTGTAAAAGTAAACCATGAAATACATAAATAGCTATCAAAGAAAACTATTCCATAAAAATATATGTTAAAAAATTGGTAAGGATTTTTCATGCATGATATATTTTAAGTAATTGGAAATGTTCATTCTTCTTGCCCCAATTTTGTTTGAATCTAGGGTGGTTATTATACCATCCTTGCAAATTAAATAATGTGAAAATCTGTATTTGTCAGTAAAATAATAATTAGAAATATTTTCATTTGGAAACGATTTACTAATTTGGACTTATCCCTGGAACAGACAAAGAGCACAGGCTTCTCCAGGGCTGATAGACAAGGTTCAGAATTAAGCACAGTCACATCTATTGGAAGGTTGATAGTTGCTACTGAGAGAGACATCTGAAAAAGCAAATATTTTCATTTGGTGCTAACTGGCTTACAGAAGGTAAGATAGCAATGCCATTTACACCATTTGAGGATGTTTTCTCAAATGGCACTATTTAAATAATACTATATTTTCCTTGTGCAAAACTGTTTCTGATACCGAGTATAGGCAAGAACCCTAATATCTACTTACTAAATCCTATGAATATGTTGAAGTTTGACAGTGAGTCACAACATTAAATTTCAGTCAAATCAATAGTTCAAATGCTCCACCTGCCTTGTATGTTTGTAATTTAAAGAACTATTGAAAAGAATTGTTTATTGCATTGAAACAGGTGGTGGAATTCCACATCTTTACATAGTATTTAAATGCATGACAAGAATTTATAAGTTGAGAATTTTAGAAAACAAATGTGCCAGATACTAGAAATAATAAATATATTTCTTAAAACACTAAATTAAATGCTTTTTATAACATGATATGAACTTCTTTAATTCTTACCATCTCCCAGCAATCAAAAAACCAAAACAAAACAAAAAGAAAAAAAAACTGGCACTTCTATGAATTATTATTTTCTCCCAATTCACCTAAGGAGCAAAGGGAATAAAGGAGTGAGATAACTTCAAGAAAGATTCCTGAGGGAGCTCTGTCTTTTATTCTTACTTTAATCATATCATCTGTGTCTAATACTATCAGTAGGCAATGTTTGGGGTTTTTTTTCCTGTTTTCTTATACAGTATCTCCCAAATTCTCCATTCCCAGAGTTGTTCAAAGTGTTCTGCTTGCTCTGTTCTTGGATAAGAGTTATTTTTTGTGGCTCAGTGATTCCACCATATAATGCCATGACCTTTGGAAAGCTTTTTTTTTCCCCCCCTTTGAGTCTATTCCTACAGCTGCTTTAGAGTGGTCTGTTCATAGTCTTTTCAGGCTGCTTAGGAGAGCTTGTTCATCAGCATTCAAATCCCTGGAGACAAACCCAGTCAGTGCAGTTCTGGTAAGAAACATGTCTCTTAGCTGTTTGTTGAGGGACAAGATGTTTCACAGAAAAAATATTACTGTGAGTTTTCCATACACTACACAGAGCAAGTAGATAGAACAGTATCAAAGACGTGTGTTCCAGTAGCTTCTGGAGATACGTTTGTAGAACAAAACAATCTCTGTACCTTCTCCCTCTCATATCTGCATATGTCAACCTTCCCTAGCATCTCCCACTTTCTTTCAAAACAATGGCAAGGCTAAGCTGTACTCTATCAGTGATAAAACAATGTGGAATTGTACTAAACTATGGGATGTAATGTGGGAATGTGAATAATGTGGATGTGAATAAAATTTACCTATGCATACTTGCTGCAAAATATTTATATATAATATTTATTATTTATTTCCATTATTTTAGCCATGAACTTGCTACCAGTTACAAAGGTATTTATATCAGAATATTTTACACAGATCCATCTGGAATTTCTCATTCCCAGTCCTAAGAGAGCCTATAAAATATCCTTGTAAGACATATGTGGGAATTAAAGTACACAACTCCACCAAATAATAAATGTAATTAAGTCAGTAAGTGACACTGATCTTCCAGCATACTGCAATTATCTTGTATTCTACCACTTAGTACCATAAGTGATAACTACTCTCTGCACCAAAAAAGAGATACTGCCCCTCTCTCCTTTCTCCTTACTCATATCCCTCATTGCTCCACATGTTGTAACATCTTTTTCTCAAACTAATGAATTAAGGTAATCTACTTGAACTGCAAGTAACACTCCTAAGGCTGGTTTCAGCTTGAAACTACATGTGACAGTAATCTAACTTCCTACTCATATCTTGAAATTTAGGCCCACGGCAATGTTCCTTAATAAATGAGAGTATATGAAGACCTAATTCTAACAAATGGATGTGGTTTTTCCTTTTGTCAATGGCAGAAGCATTTTAAGTTAAAAGCATAGATGATATAATAAAAGAGATGCAGACAATAAAAAACTAACGAAATACTTAAGTTGATCAGTATCATTAAAGATTGTAACAGTTTAAAAAAATGTTTCAATATACTCTTTTATGTTAATAACACCAAGAGTAAAAATATGTTACATTATAAAAGAGCTGCTGATACTTTTTTTCTGATAGACAATATTATATGTTATGGTCTTTAAACAATTAAATGCCTTAAAGGGAATAATACTTATAAAAATAATTATGAACAGGAAGTGATGTTATTAACCAATACTGTACCTCAGAAGTTCATTTAAAAATGCATTTCAAGATTTTAAGCTGTTTGCAAATTGCATTTGATTGTATGTATGACTTTAACAGTGATATTTCCAATAGAACTTACAGCAAAATATTTGAATAGTATCTGGACAAGAGGAATATCTAAGAGCTGAGACCAAAGAGGATTTATAGTTCCAGTCTACCTGTGATGGATATTCTTGGGTCTTTTGCCAAAATTTCAATCAGAGTAACATCAGAGCATAATTATGAATTATTTTCTATGATTATGTTGACAGCGAGATAAGGTTGTATCTTCACATCACTTTCTGTGGTCATGGTGATTTTGATTTCCATACTAAACCATGGGCCTCATTATGCTGTTATTGTTTCATGTGTTTTAATGGTATTATCAGTTTCACTGATCCTCTCCTGATGAGCACCAGCTGAAGCAGTGCTAATCACTTGGATTGCTAGCTGAAGCAGCTGGCTATAAGTAAAGCAGTTCATCATATGCTTACCTTTAAGAAAGTAAATCAGTATTCATGCGGCTTTACTTTTCCATGTAGGGCAGTATTTATATAATCAAATTTTAGCTGCACAAAATCTTTTGAAAGCTCTCTACAGCCTATAGAGAGAGGGACATTCCAGAAGGTGATATTCCTCACCTGTTTTAGACTGGGGTGCAGGGTGAACTCCCAGTAAGAAAGGAGTACCAGAGTTAAAGTTATTATACATATTGGCATGTTCTGCTTCTCAAAGAGAAGCCAACCATATTAATATTAGTGGTAGCATCATAGTTATTACGACGCACCACTGGTGATACACCAGATCTTGCTGAACTGGTTGATGAATGATCTATCCCTTTTCCAAATCCTGAAAAATTGGGAATGACTTCAAATGGTACTGGTAAGTGTTCAGTGTTACAAGGACCACAAACTGGTTTGTGGTTTAAGGTTTTTCCATTGTCTTTTCTTTTTTTTTTTTTTTTTTTTTAATGCAGTTAGTAATCATCACCCAATACGGATGGGTTTGTTGACCTTCCATAACATCAGTTTTCATGCACCAAAATGTACTCTCTTGTGTTGACACAGAGTTGCATGGCATTTTTTTCCCCTACGGAGATTTGACTAGTGTCAGCAAGAGATCTTTTTAGATTTATTGTGCCAGCTGTTTTTTGACAGACAATTTGCTCCCTGTCTTTGTTTTACCACAGAAGGATTAAAGGTTCTATTTATACAGGGGCTTTTTTAGATTGTATTTTTTTCTTACTGATTAAGTTTGTGTGACATCCAATAGGTCATATGTCTACACAATCCTAACTGAACTCTTTCAGAAACCTAGGCTCTTAAGGACACATTCAGGGCAACACAACACAAAATGACTGCATACGCTATCACATTATATTTATTGGGTGGCCTTTCTTGGTTTATTTCAACACATTTTTCCTTTCTATAACAGGAAAAACTGAGGGCATGCAATAACAGAGAAGAAAGCTTAACATTTACCTCATTGTTTGTAAATCTAAATAAAGGTTTAAATTTAGACTGAAAATCTGTCAATACTTATTTATCCATTCATGATTGCCCATTCCTTATAGATTTTAAAACTAAAATAAAAAGACTCAAATTGTCCTGCTTTGTCAATTCCAAAATAATCTGAATACAAAGATGAACCTTATTCTACTCAGCAACGCAATCTACAAGTGAACAATAGGCATGTAAAATGTTGAAGTGGGTTCATCTCAAGCAACATAGAATCAGATTTTACCTGGTCTGTATATAAGAAAACATGCAAGAAACCTTTTGCATTATAAAGGAGAACTTCTGTGAACAGGGACTTCTCTCTTACTCACTTTCAGTTCCCTGCCATTCAGAAAGGAGCTGGTGACATCACTGAGGCTCACGGGTGGAAGTCAGGCTATTATGTGATTTCAGCACTAGACTAGGATGCTGCAGAAGCTGATCCTTTCCAAGCAGTGAAGACCATGAAGGCAGCAGTCTTTCATGCAAATGAAGCTATTGGTGGATGATTGCACTGCATGGATTTCAGAATAAGATCCTTTACTTGGAGCACCTGTCCTGTCTTCTACCAAATAATCTGACACATTGATAATTGCCACCCACAGCTCAAACCCTTTCTTTTTGAAGTAAAGTATGAGACATGAAAGTAAACCTATAGTTGTCTTCCACAAATTCTAGAAGTGTTCAATTTTGCTTAAGATTTTCTTTTCTGTTGTTTCACTGCAATTCCAAGTGAAACAGATTAGATTAAATATTCTAAAAACATTAATCAGCAAAATCATGGTCACTTGTGCATCTAAATTATTTTTGGAGATGATGAAATGTCTGGTCTCTTTGAAGTAGCTTCTGTAATTGTCTGTTAGCTATCTAGGATGGGAAGTATGTGCAAAATGGAATTCAACTGACTACATTCTTAGAATAACGTGTAAGGCAATTTTGTTAGCAGTAGGCAGCTATAGAAACTTGAGAGGAATACCAATGGATTTTTATGGTTTATATTACAGACAGACATTGGAACTTGCTTCATATATCTTTCATCTGCAAGACCATGCATATGTGCTTCCATGTCCAGTTTCAGCCCAGAAGGAGTAAGTATGATTTTCTGCCATGGAGTCTGCACTGCGGCGGTTCTATGTAGATTTAATGAACTCTTCTGTACAGGAAATTATTGGAAGCCCATTTACAGAGACACCAAAGTATGTGTTGCAGATATTGTTATGTATTGCAGTGAAGTTGAGCAAAATTTTCCAACTCTGGCTCAGTGCTGCCCTTCGATGCCTGATTTGATTCCTTTGGGGCCATTTCAATTTCTCTGCACTGTACTCTCCATGCTTCAGTGGTCAGGCTGCTTGCATAACTCAGCTATAGAGTTCAGCTCATACAACCAGTATTACCTGACTTTCCCACAGACAAGTGTGTCTTATTCAGCTCCCTGTTAATCTTCACAATAGAAAGTCAACCAAACTTTAAATGTAATGCAGTTGAACTGTAGAAACAATGTAGTTTCATTCAAAATGAAACTCTTAAAGAACTTTTCAGGAGAAAATTTTGATAGTGTTGGGCATAGGAAAAAAGACAAAGAAACAAACTCAAACAGAGCTCAGGCTGATGTATTCTGCCTGAGTTAGCCATGCAGCACTCAATTTCCTTCACAGTTAATGAATCAGATCTCCTAGAGTAAGTGTCCAAGGTGCACACATATCTGACAGAGACACAAATGTCTTCAAAGGCTTCAGATCCATCCCATATTTAGCTATGTGGTTGAAGAATATCCATAATGTTTTAATAATGTTTTAACCTTCACATCAAACAGGAAAAACTAGTGAGTGAGGATTGTCACAATTTGCTTCCTTTTCTGTTCTTTAATTTTAATATTCCTATAATGCTTATGATTTCCCACAATGTTCTAAGACCACACTGCAAGGTAATATTGAAATGCAGCCCCCATATCCCAAACTCAAGACAGGAACTAGCACACAGGCACAGAAAAAAATAATTATTTTAGCTTATTCTGAGAATCAGAAATATTTTCTGCCTGAAAGCCTCAATGCAACACATGGGGTGTTGGAACTAGATGATCTTTAAGGTCCCTTCCAACCCAAACCATTCTATGATTTTATGATTAAAACATGTTTCATTTTATCACAAAATTGTACAGAGAAAAATAGTTTAGTCCATTCAAGTTCCTTGCTGAACCATAGCCCTAGTACTGCAACAGCTTGTTGAGGCTGAGGTGACTGAGGTCCCACACACAGTAACTTGTTCATCATATATATGGCCCATAACATCTGTGATAGCTAAAGCTTTGCAATGTATCATTTGGGGTTGTGATTTTTCTCTCTCATGATGCAATTTTTTTGGAAAGATGAGTCATTCTCAAGAAAATTAAATTTTCTGCACCCCATTTCTGTTCTGCCATGCATTATTAAAGGCCTGCATATCTCTATACATTTTGTGTAATTCAGCCATTCCTTATGTTCCTTTCCATAAAACACACTTACAGTACTGTCACCATCATAGTCTCAGATAAACTGTGACACTGATGAAAGGGTCAGCAAAGAATAGGAAACAAGAAACATCTTCATATTTGGCAAGATATATGATTTTTCTGACCTAATGTTACCCCACAAAGGTGTGGATAACCAGGCTATTCTTTATTTGGGCTCCCCTTACAGTTATCAGAAAACATTCACTTGAGTGCTAAGACTGATATTTAATTTGTCTGGGAAGAAGACTTCCTTGAGTGCTCTCTCACTATTAAATGTAGTTACGGTAGATGAGACACTTAAAGAAAACTTTTAGATGGCTAAAGCCAGATTAAATAAATTCTCCCATAAATGAGGGCATGAACGTCTCAAGACATGAACCTTGCACTGGAAGCACTTTCACCTCACATTTGAATGTTATCAGTAAAATTATGCTGCCTAACCCTTTCTGATGGCCCATAAATTACTTCAGGTATACTGATAAGAGAACATATTGGAAAGAGTAAGTAATTTTTAAGCTGGCAGAAAGCATGTTCATACTATTCCAACTCAAATTTTCTGGCGTTTCACAGGTCATTATTTCTACTTAGCCTGACAGTGCTTATTGAACTGTGTGTCTCTGAACTTTCTGATAATGATTTTATCAACTTTTAAAACAGTGAATATTTTCTGGCTGGAATAGCCATTATTATGTGCAAATACTCCAACACTGACTTTATCTCTTCTTGAATATTTTTACTTGTACACATAGTATTGTTGCCAGGTTCCTGAAATGCACAAAACCTGAATATTCTTGTTGGATATCTGATATCAAATGTTATTTCATAGTAAAGATCTGAGTTCTCCCAGTTCCCACTAGGCTCAGTAGTCCAAACCAGAAGAGAAGGGTGACATGAAATAACAAAAGGTTCAGCAATGACCTGTCAAACACCAATCACATCACTATTTTTCAACCACACTTCCAAAGAAACTCAATAGTCAAATCGATCAAGAGTGTATTTTTGACTAACATAATGTTGCTTTATTGTTTTGTTGACAGGAAATGATTCTGGTAGCTCTTTGGCATTAAAAGCTTTAGTCATGATGTCTTCCTGAAAGTTCATTTGCAGCACCTGCTTCTCTGTGGTTAATAGCTAGCCAGGGTAAAACTGGTGGCTAGCATTTATTCTCTGAGTAAAGGAAGGTGGAACACTATTTTATACCAAAGTAAAATTAAAAGCAAACTGCATGATACAACTTATATTTTTGCAGATGACTATAAAAATTATTAGCTAAAACAGATATACGGCTAGGAAACTGGGCATTAAGGTTGTACTGAAAGAAATTACATGTCTAGAGAGAGGGCATTAGGGCAGTGTCAGGGTGTCACATGGGCTAGGGACAATGAGGGGCTGGCGGCCATGGGGGCCCCCCCAAGGAGGGCAAGCAGGGCCTCACAGCCTGGGCCTGTCCCACCGTCCCAGACAGGACCAGGGCAGCTGGGGGTCAGCCCTAGGCCTAGGCATCAGGAAATGTGCTGGGATTGGGTCCAAACTGGGGCTAGGCCAGGATGTGGACCCACAGGTGGGCCCAGGGCTGCAGGAAGCTGAAGACTGGCCAGCCCTGCTGCAATGTTGCTGGGGCAGAGACTGATGGTCCTGGGTGGCTGAAATGGGATCCGGGGCCAAGGGCAGGGTGTAGGGAGATCCTGGGGGAGGCTAGGCAGGGACATCAGGCCTGTTTGTGGCCTCAGGGCCTGGACAAGAAGGACCAGTTGAATACCCAATCTTGTCAGATGTTTTCACTAAAGACTTTGGCAAAAAAGGTAACAGTCTGCTAAGGAAATCTGGAAGCTTATAATTCATATGTGAGAAGTACAAACATATATGCATATCATATACAATATATATCCAAATGGTACCCTTCTGAGGATGAGAGCACTGGAAACGGGATGAGAAACAAAAGCTGCTGTATTACAAAGCAGCTTGGGATCGATGGAGAAAGACAAAGTTTAATAATTGCCACAGATTATGTTTAAGTCACCAGTATGGATATGGTAACAAGAAAATGGAACAGGCAAAAATTTTCAATTGACCTAGTCAAGTATTATATCACTGTATATTGGTCAGCCCCCCTGGACCTGAAGCCAGGCTTTGCCTGCCTCAAGGCATATTACTGGAATGATAGAATTAAAGTTTGCCATTTCAGTTGTCACAATCATAGAATCATAGAATG
>NW_010234013.1:17869-54617 GCF_000690775.1 Eurypyga helias | reverse complement strand
ACCCCCGCCCCCCTATCCCTTTCCCTCCCCTCCAGAAAACAGATGTTTTGGACAGATTGGTGCATTTCTTTTCAAACATTACTTTGTTTGTCTTATATGGGGACATACTGGCTTGGGGGGCAGAATCAATACTACCACTCAAGCAAAATGTGTAAATTGCACACTCCTTTCCTCTCAGCTTGTGTGATATTAGAATCCGTTATATGTACTGGGTTTTCAAGAGCTCACTTAAGTGGTCCCATTAAAGAGCCAAAGGGTAGTAACCTCTCTCCCCTGAAACTCTTCAAAGCTATTAATTTACCCATACTTGGTATTAGTTATCTAGAGAAAATATACAGTGCACATAGCTATGAAACTTATATTGAATATGATTTAGCTTTGAAAACAGGCTATTATAAAAGGAGATACAATCTATGTCCCATCATAAAAGTCACCCTGTATTCTTTCTCAATTTATTGTAGAAAGCAAAAGTTGGAATTTTGGAAAAATAGAGTTGAAATTAATATTAATACATGTTAACATATTTTGTTGTATAGAGAGTAGAAGCAATTGCAACATGTGCTTAAGGTACTTAATAGGTATTTTGCCAAAAAAGATTACTAACATATTTTAAGTAAGACATGTTTTACCCAAGAAATCAGTGCATATGAAATCCATGGTCCAATTCAGAGACAGATAAATTTATGTTGCTTATCGATAGGCACGCTGCCATTGTATACATCGTAATAACATCATAATAGTATGAAAATTTAATTTTATGTTGATAATATTACTATTAATTCTTAAAAACTTGTTTTGTTTTTAGATCTGTAAGGCTGGGTGAAATACATTCATGTTTCTACGTGTTGATATTCTAATTACCAGAAGTTGCACATTAAGAGACTTACATTGTACAAAGACAATATATTACATTGTCATATTAGTGCAGTCTGCACTATTAACTGAGATGCCAAAAGATATCTTAGCTCATGTTATTTCACATTCAGTTTTGAATACTTTGAACAAGCAGCTACATGCTTTATTCACTTCTCATTCCACATCTTCCCCCTAAACATGAAAAATAATGTCACAGATTTTTTTCAAATCTCCCTGTATTCAACAAAAAAAAAAAAAAAGAAAAAACCCCTAAAAAACCACAACACCCCTCTCCCCTTAATGCTCAACAACCAACAACAAGGAAACAAACACTTTCCTACAGTCTTCAGGAAATAAACACCCCAATAATAAGAATAATTTCTAAAGCTATTGTTACAGGTATGTTACATTTTCTGATATGAAAATATCCATTCATGCTTTCTTCCATTTTGTAAATTCTGATGATAATGGTTCTGCTTTCTGGGAACAGGAATGGCTTGAGATCATGGCCATCTATGTTAACAACAAATATTCATTGTTAAATTCACATCAGATATAAAGTTTCTCATGAAGGTGTAAACATTTTTGATATATTTTGGTTCGTGGCCATGTAGAACTCTATCTGGAATCTGCAGTCAATGTGAGCATTATCAGTAGTTTTCACGGATGAGAATATTATTAAAGCCCATCAATCTCAATCACAATTGGCTAACTTTACTGAAAATCCTGACTCTTCTCTGTCATCAAGTATATCTACACTGGCTCCAAGACACGAGCAAGTAAGAGATACATCTAAAAGAGAAACTGGTGAGACTTTGAAGGCCATAACATTACTCATCTGTTTCCATTCAGTTCTAACTTTAGATAGGAAGTGATATTTCAGTGTAAAGTAATTTCAGGTAACACTAATTGCTAATGGTTTTGCAGTCACCCTCACTCATTATTTGCCCATTTCTAAAGACAAATCTCAGTTGTTATACTAATTCTTTATGTAAACGTTGTCTTTATTGTGCATTGGTAGAGAATAATTTTTTTTACAAAAATTGATATGAACTGTCAGCAGTGCAGGAATATATGATGTGTATCAGAAACAATAGTTCTCCAACCAGAAGCTTACATGTGAACAAACATAAAGAACGGCAATCCTCCCTAAGGAGAACCCATGGACTCCACCAGAGGTATGGCATTAAGGAACGGTTAAGAGGCTTCCTAAACTTCATTGTTTTTCTGTGGATGCATGTTCCACAGAAACCTGTAGAACTCAGGAGAAAAATCTCTATGGTACTATTGACAACAAAAGTTTGATAAATTCGATTGTCAAACTAAGTCATCAAGTCTTGTGCTGGGCCCAGAATGACAAAGGAGGTCAATGTAAGCTTAGATGCATGTAATGTCTGAGAATTGATGCTATTTATGACCATCATACAATAATTTAGGGGTTTTCCTTATTTCCTTGAAAGCAGACATAAAAGTTTCGCATTAAAGTTAGGCTTGGGGTCTTTTGTTTGTTTGTGTATTTTTTTGTTGTTGTTTTGTTTTTAATTCAGACTTTTAAGCTACTGTTTTTTAAGGTGAGAATAGAAGTGGAGAAAGGTAGGATAAAAAGAAAATATTATTGAATAGAGAAAATAAATAAGCTTGAAAGTGTCGTGGAAATCAGGGGCACACAAAGTACACCTATGAAATACTGTGCACCCTCAGGCTTCATTTTTTTGTGGTCTGGAGAGTCTCATCTGGCACTGGAATTTCATGTATCTCATCCCACCTAAAAGAGCTTTTTTGACCTGCTGTGTTTGAAAATGGGAGCTCAGATGAGTTGCTGGTTGTTCATCACTGCCCTTGGACTATTAAATAAAATCAATGGAGGGAAGAGAAGGAGGATGAGAGAGGGGAAGGAGGCAATGGAGAACATCTGTGCATTACAGCCTAATTTAAAAAAAAAGGGAAAAATTATTTCATAGATTCCTCACAAGAAGTACTGGAAACAGAAATATGATTGATTTATTCCAGCAACTGAACCTTACTTTAGCTGAAAACAAACAACAGAGGAAATCTCAAATATATGTGTATTTAATATGGGAACAAATGAACAACAACCCTAATTCCTAAAAGGTTCAGTGCTCAATGTTTAAGCACTGAGTTTACAAAAAGTCAAATGCCCACAGAATGCCCACATATACCAACTTAAGGTTCCTTCTTGAATCCTAGATCCAATTAGCTGGTTTTACAACAAAAAAATGGAGAGTGACTAATAATATTTTCATGTGCAAAAATTAAAAATATTTTTCCTTTCATTCATTTTCAACATAGATTTTTATTTAGTGCATATACATAAGATATAATGTATATAAACTTATATATAACTTATATATTAAAAAAAAATCCCTGAAGGATCATTTACAATAAAATGCCTTTTTCCAAGTTCTAAAATCAGAAAGTAATAATGAAAGAGATCCCATCATTATATTTTACTAGAGAAGAAGAAAATACACAGAAAAAACAGGGATATAAGGAAACTACTATATGCTAACATTTACTATCTATTTTGGTGCATTAAATAACCTCATTGTGTCTGGACTGACCAAGTGAACCTGTTCTCCCACAAAACTTGATCAGCAATGCAAAAAATAACCAGTAGAGAACTGATGACATAATATAAGTTGACAAGAAATGAACAAACAGGAATAAAAACCCAACAAACATAATCTGTCACCTATTATTTTAGTCAGGGATTTAGAAAAAACTTTACTCACCTTCAATAACTTCTGAACCTTTTATAACTGACCTGTTTGTTTACTTGCTACTGTATTTCCACTGTTTCTGTAACTGCTGTACCAAATCTGTAAACTGATTTAAAATCAGGTTTTATCCATGATGTGTCATGCTTTCTTTCCATTGTTAGAAGAACCCCCATAAAATGGTGTCTGCTCATCAGAAGGTGTATTCTGGGCACAGGCAGCTTCAACAGCCTGAATAACCATAGATTTCACTGTTTTTTGAGTTCTTTGAATATAGGATTAACTCATAAGGGGACTAAATATTCCGTCACATACAGCATTGCTATATATAGTACTTTTGTTGTGGGTTTTCATCAACATTGCTTTGCATGGAAAAGGAAAGAATTTCAGTTATAGAATGACAGACATTAAAATATTGCACAAATGGTAACATTTTAGGGACTAAGAACAATCAGAGTTTCTGTCATATTAAACACTGCTGCACTGAGATCACAGAAGGGTACAAAGAAAAATAACTGAAAAAATTAAGCAGGTCTTTTAACCTGCATTTTGAAGCATCAGCATTTTCACAGATCTCTGAACTGCATAACTCTAGCTGCAAGATTGTTCATCTCTGAAGGCAAACTGTAACAGTCAAACTACTTTGGGAAGAAAAAAGGAAAAGAAAATTTAAAAGATATGCTCAGTGTTTAGCTAGAAACAGAGAAGCAGAAATCATTTTGGTAACAGTACTTCTATATGCTGGATGGGAGACAGTCACTCAATCTTCCCATGTTCCTCACCTTCAAGCAGGAGATCCTTGAGTATGCATTAAAATTTTAGTTTGAATCAGCAAAGTGCTTTTGAGGAAAGTTTCCCAGCTCTCCCCTATTAACATGTGTTGATTCAGATCTCATAGCTGTCTGGGAGTATACACACTGGTTTGTTTTCAGATGAAATAAAACAGGACAGTTTGCCCTGTGAACACCCTAAATGCATTCCAGTTGCTGATGGGGGTTCTTTCCATGACAACAAACTAAAGTTAGTATTAATTGAACCCCCCCAAAATGTACATGGTGTGGACAATGGCTCTTCATGAGCTCTACAGACGTGGTCCTGGTGTACTACTTCCAGATGTACTAGACACAGGCTCCCTCTGCCTCTTTCATGAGCTCCAGCTACAGTCCTAGGCACTGGGAAGTGACACTCGTGTCCAACTCTTTCAACTTGTCTTCTCTGCCAGCTTTTTTCCATCTCCTCAGTTCCCGTGTTAAAAGCCAGCATTTCCATGGGACATTCTCTGTGCTCGGCTTCTCGTCTCTTAGTGAAACTGGTTGACAGATGTTTGCCTCTCTTGTGATTTTTTACTTTAAAAACCTACATAATCTTTGTATTAATATCAGTCATACAAACTGAAAACATAAGTAACAAAATAATGATCACTTTTTAAATAAGAAAAGATCCTATACTCACTCTATTTTTAGTAGTTCCTCCTTACTTTTCCTCTCCTTTGGGAAAAATGAAGTGGAAGAGAGACAGAGAAAAACAAACAAAAAAAAGAAATATGGGTGGGAACAGAACTTTCAGTCTTTATGTGTGTGTAAATCACATTTATAACACCAAAAAAAAAAAAAAGAAATACTAAAAAAGAGAAAGTGGTTAAAATATATTCTTTCTGTTAAAGTTTACCTCAAAGTAGAAAAGAAATATTAATATTTGGATAAATACCTGGGAAAAAACAACAAACAAACAAACACCATTTCAAAACAATTAGCTTTTGGTCTTTATTTTTCTTTCTTTCTTTTTCCTTAGGCTAAATATAAACCAAAATAATGTGTTGTCCTCATATTTTCAACAAATCCTTCCCCACTGAACAAAATGAAATTGGAGAAAAAGTTAATTTTTTCTTTCTCTTTTTGTCTTTCATTTTCCTGCCTAGAAAAACAATTCAGACTTTCAGGTAACCTGAATTAATTGGATTTCTCTCGTGACTGATTTCAGTAGATTCAAGTTAAGCAGACTTAAGCAGTATAAGCAGATTCAAGTTATCAGTTAATGTTTTCTCCAATGGATTTTAGTATCTATACACATCTGCATTAGAAACCAAAAGGAAATAGTGTGCTATTCTGTGCCTCAGCTGTTGAAAATGTTTGATAGTTTGAAAGATCAACAAGTTTGCACAAATCCAAGTACAGAGCTTGTAAATGCTTCTGCAGACTGTGGTGAAAGTCAGAGCCCTTTGTTTGGCCTTGAATTTAAGCCAAACCCACAAGCTCTTCATACACTTCAAATTCTGTTGTTATTCTAGAAAGGAGAGAAAAAAAAGGCATTTGAGCTGTAAATGTACAATCAATAGTTTTGTCTGTCACTGGGGAGAACTAGAGTGATATTTCTGCTACGTCCTTGAACTGGAATGCTATGTCATCAGGTGCCTCTGTTACTCTTCATTGGATAGTCATTTGGCTTAAGCTCAAATTGGCAAACTTCTGAATTGGTTCAGGACACCATTTAAATCTTGTAGCAACCATGTGTGGTTTTACAAATTACCATATGTGAACAAGACTTCATGTTTTTGCTACCTTCATGTGTTGAATGAACCTCACGTCTTACCTGTTTCTTTATCTCCATTTATGCCTTTTGAATGGCTTCTTTTTGATGATATTTGAAAACCAGAGAAAAATCACATTTCTAATGGAATTTTTTTTTGCTGAGAAAGCTGAAATAGCATTTCTGTGATTTTGCTTCATGTTGACTTTTTACAATATTTACTTCAAATATGTGATACCACCTTTTAAAATAAAATATTTTTTCCATTTAGCCCATTAAAAATGAGGCATGCCTGAGTTCTGCCATGTTTAATGTATAAATACAGGGTAGTATGGATGGGAGTAGATGAGTTCTATTGACACCACAAGACCTAAGGATATCAAATGGGAAACAGGTGGGTTTCCCTTTGAAAATAAGTGTACTTCAGAAAACCTGTAAATGAAACAGCAGCAAACAGAGTGAAAGAGCCAATAAGAAAAACAAAGGAGAGATTACAACAAACAACAAATGAAAGTATGTTTCCTGTCCTTTGCAACACTGTTGGCTCAGAGAGATGAATGAATGAATAAATAAATATATCTTGATCTTTGCCTGTTTGTTATATTCTGACCTCAGTTTTCCAGGTGCAAGTATAAAGGAGATGAAACACTCAGTTCTCCCTTCTTACTCCAAAGGGATATTGTTTCAACTCTACCTCCAAGCAAAGAGCTATGATCAATTTGTATTAGATTAGATTACTGTGATTGGACAGTATGTGAAGAATCAGGTACTGGATTGCATGGAAGTCTAATATTGTAAAAGTTATTTTATACAATTATTACATTAGTGAAAGAGTCAAGTGAAGGTCTAAAAAGAAAAGTTCTCAAAGTGGGAATGTTCAGTACCCAGAGTCAGTAGGTTCCTCCTTTGGCTGTGGCTGCCCTTGCAGGAAATGTTTTCAGTGGTACTTGCAACAGTGTGGACTCTCATCTCATAAAAAGAAAATAACCAACAAATTGAAATTAAATAAAACAGAATTAATTTTATATTGATACCAGCTTCTATCTGTCGGCTGTCTTTCACTATCTTAATATCATAACTTAAAAAAAAAAATAGAAGTACAAATTTAAAGCTGAAAGATGATTTGTAGTAGTAGATTCTTCTAGGAAAGTGAAAAAATCCATGAATCTGAACTGAGTATTCCATGTAAAAATTTTGAAAAAGTTAGAAAAATGGCATTATCTGGAAGAGTTAATTATTCTCATGTCATACAGACTGAATAATCAAGGTTTTCTTTCAGGAGCTGAAACAATTTTTTTTTTTGTTTCCCCTTAAACTTCTGCTGATGAGATTTTTATTGTTTCAAAATTGGGGACTTCTGGAAGAATTATTTTCCCCTGCACACACACTTTGGCATAATTTTATAGCTGTGTCCAGTAAAATAGCTGGAGACCTCCAGTCATGTATATTTATAAATTAAAATAACTATTATTATAAATGGAAATAACTATTACTGGATTAAAAAACCCAAGCATCTTCGTAGGCTTTCATATATTTTTTTTTTTTACTTCAACAATTCAAGCACTGATTCTAGCCTCCTGATTGAACGTTGCCAGCAGTGTCTCTTCCCTAGCCTATGATGAACATAAACTTCAAGAAAGTACTTTCCTGTAATTTGGATATTTGGACTGTGACTCAAAATACACTATGGCCTGAGCACAAACTTAAACAATGAGAGTATAGATAAGACAATTATTTTCATTGATAATTGGTAACATATATCAATTACAGTAATGTGCATTTCTTTCTTAGTTATTACACATTCCCTGGGAAATTATATAAATGCATCTTATCTTTTTTCTTGTAACTGCCTTGTCAAATAGTTTTATTCCTTCCCAGTGAGAAGATTTGGAAATGGTTATCCATGCTTTAACCTTTATGTGACCCTGACTACTGGGGTTTGAATGTCCTGATCTGTGCCATCTTCAAGACAGTAATCCTACCTGTCTCTTCATGTGGAGGTGATCCTGGTATTATGATCAGTGACAACTCAGTGACCCAGGTCACTGATTTCTCCTGAAATAAACTATGGCTACCAGTAAAGGAAATCTATCCCCCCTCTTTTTGTTTGGTAGTTCCATTGGTAATAAAAATTGCACAACGATTAAAAGCAATGATTGTATCTGCTGTGCTCTGCATGGGTACCTCTTCATGCATTAGTAATATGGGTATTCAATAAAACCCTCATCTGCTTTCAGCTGACAATTGTTTAACTTTTCTTTACACAGAGGCTCATGTTCTTTTTGCAGTATGACAAAGCTTAATGGAGGTGTTGTGAAATGCTTTCATTGACGATCTTCTTTAATTATAGATGTCCTGCGTGACAAGTTCTTCTTTAGCATATGTTTCTTCACTCCAAGAACATCGTTTTAAGTCAGTGATCAAAGTGTAGTTGAGAGAAATTCAGTACATTAATAAATCCAACCTTGTTCTCCATGAACTTCCCCATTCCCCTGAAATTCAGCCCCAGCTCACCTGAATCAATCAGCGTATTTAAAGGTGTCATTGATACCAGGTACAGCCTGTTGAATCATCACAGAAATCCAAACTAAGTTCAAATTGCTTTCCTACTACTCACTGCATGCGACAAGAGTAGCTCAGTGTTTCTCTTGTAATTCTTCCTTTTTCTGAGCATACAACATTCTCTTCTGTGGATAAAAAGTGAACCTTGTGTAACTGATCACTTTGAAATTTTAAAATTTCAGTTGAAATATTTTACAATGCATCGGTATGTATTTGGCTCTTTACAATACACTTTTCTTTCAGAGAGTCAGAATATGTTTTTAAAAACAGGTCAGATCTGAAAATCTCTTCTACCCTTTTCACACAGCTATATTTAAATGAATTCAGTCATCATAGTTATTTTCACACTGTTTAGAAAGTTAAATTTCAAGTGTAGACACATTGAAAAATATTTCAACCATGCTTATTTCAAATGAAAAAGGTTTATTGGTTTACCATGTTAAATTCAACTAGGTAAAGTGTGAGTTAAATGGATTGCACAAATCTGCATTTGTGCCCTCCATTGGTGTTACATAGGTGATCTATGTGAAAATGAGGGGAATGCTGTCTTAATGAGTATTCATATAATGTGAATGAGATAATTGTTCTAAGAGGCTATTAAATTGCCTCTGCCTGTTTGTATCAATGAGGTATCATTGTAAAGTCAGAAGGAAGAAACATCTTCTTAAATATGGGTATGACTTGTTCACATGTTAACAAGGCTGTGTATGGAAGGATAGGAAATAATTGCAGATGCAAAATACATTCTGGATCACTTTATCACGTAACATGGCTGAGCTTACATGTGGTTAGAAACTGATCTGGGTTGGGGAATTGTTTTGGGTTTTGTTTCCATTACACTGCAGCTTGTAGTGCTGACAGTAAGCTTTGCAGAATGTCATAAAAGGTCAGTGATGGAGCTAGCTCTCAGCCGTAACTGTATCTTAACTATGAAGTAGAGGTTACAGAAACATGTAACACGATTTTTAATGACAGTATAATTTTATTACCTCTCTGGCTATTAGGAGGCAAATATGTTACCTACAGATGCTTGCACTTCACACCTTAGAAGTTATATGTGTTGTATTCACTAAATATACTGTTTTGAAAGTTCTTGTATGTTTACTCTACGCTGCAAAACCCAGAGATATATTGTACCTCTCCAAGAGTCTGAAGTCCTCATATGAGTCCAGTTAAAGGTTTGCAGTCCCAACCCAAATTATGCCAAATCCTTGAAAGATAATGACACAGAATTCTCTGTATGATACATCCATAGTATATAAATTCTCTTCTGATCAGTGTCAACTAGACAGTAAAAAACAAACAAACAAACAAACAAGCACAACAAAACCCACCCACACCAAAAATCTTGCAATGCAAATTTATTTTTTATTTAATTTATGTGCTTAATATTCAACACAATTATGTTTAACTGCTTGCCAACAAAGTACTCAAATAGTAGAAGTTAAGTAGTTTATTTCTCATTTACCCAGTTAAATTCTTATTGGAAGAATTGTAAAAAGCCCTCGTATTTACTGATCACATTTTTGTAAATTAATCACAGACATAAAAAAAAAGTAATAGGAATTTTAATATAATTGGATAAAAGATGAAATTAATTAACTTAGCTGGGCAAAGATTTTTTTATTCTCTCAGACAGATGAGAATATCCTTACTTGGTATAAATTTGTATTGCTCAATTGACTTCAGCAGAGATATACAGATTTAAAAAACTGATGCTGTGAACTAACATATTAAAAGACAAGATAACCTTAAGAAACATTTGATGTAGTTTAACATAAAGCTATTTTAGCTTTAGCGTGATGTATTCCATCTTGTCATTAAGAAACAACTTGAAAGACATCTTTACTGTCCAACAGAAATTCCAGTAACTGAACATTTTTAATAATGTTTCTCACAAAAAAAACCAAAAACAAACAAACAAACAAAAACAACAGAGGAAAAAAATCAACCCTTTTGACAGATTAAAAGGCTGTGAGAAAATTCAAATCAGAAATGCTGAGATGTTTGTTTGCAATATTTTTCATTTACACAGCATTTTTCTTCATGCTTGAGCTAACACACTTTCAAAAACCAGACGTAATATCTACAGGAACAAGTATATGTGGTCAAGGGTAACTGTTCAATTTTGGGTAGGAATATGGGTAAACTGGAGGAGGTCCAAATGGCAATTTCTTTTACAAGTTCCTAAACAGACTTTAGCACACATGAGGTTTCTTTTCTCTTTTGGTTTCTTTTAAACTCAGGTTATCCATCTTTCTAAGTGAAATACAGTTTGTAAACTTAAGTTTGGGTCTTAGGTCTTAAGAACTTTACTACTTCTTTGCCCATTCATTCTCTTTTATGCACATCTTATGTCTGAAACCTTTACGTTTTGCTCCTCATCAGCAACTTTAGGAAAGAATTATTGTATTTAATCTATTTTTTTTTTTTAACTCTTGTAAGAAGAGGTGAAGATGTGAACAAGGACAGAATTGTCATAATCACAAAAGATAGATCCTCATGAGTCACTGACTCATGGGAAAAGCTGACAGGAGAAAATGACAACCAGGTTCAGCTAATTTTCTTTGTCAGCCTTTCCTCAAGATAGTTCAATATAATCAGTTAGAGAAGGCATATGCTAGGTTTGCCTAGTATGGAAGTGAAATCAGTAGAGGGGTTACCAAATAGGGTGTAAATGAGGGGTTGTAGACAATACAGTTTATCAGACCTCTTGAATTATTCTTTCACATTGATTAAAATCTCATGCCTTTCCCACAGTTATTTTCTGTCCTTTACTGACAACAGACCTTGGTTTGATCATGGGGTCTGGTTGAGTCTGCCCTGTTTAACTCGATAAAGTCTAAAAATGTGATTTAATCAAGTTTTCTAGACTCTGTCTGTGCTAAGGGAAGAAAAGGGATACATCTCCAGAGGTGAAATCATACCAAACCTTGGTGTAATGTCTAAAACTTGTACTTGCAGATGCCTTTTAGTTGGATTAACAACAGTGAAGGCCATTTCTATCTTCCATAAAGCTACACTTGGGTTGGACTTATTATATGCATGAATCATCAGGTAATGCTGCAATAAAATTAAACATTATCTGTTTGTTTTGAAGAGAAAATGTCCTGTGTTAACTTCTTCACATGCCATGTTTCTCTCCTGTTCCTCTTTGTCCTAAGTAAGGAGACAGGAGAATGCAAACAGTTCATATTTCCCATGAAATATCTAATATATATGAAATTTTATGTTGTGTTTTGCATTTGAAGAAACAAGATTAATTAAAGTAATTAATTAAAGTTAACTTCTAGTGACATACTTCGCATAATTATGGTTAGTCATCATAATGCTTATTTTTCTCTAAGTAGACTTTTTTTTCCTAAGACAAATCCAGTTGAGTCATATTTTCATTCTTCTGTTGGATTAGCAAAGGTAAGGTAGTTTCATGACTTTAACTACATATTTTGAATGTTGGAATAATTTTCAGCTGTAACTTTTATAATGAATAATTATAAAAATCTATTCTTTTCGCTTTTGATGTGAATTTAGTTTAATAGTTTCAGTTTTCACTTGTGTGTACTATGCCAATATATTTGCTTAAAAAAAAAACCAAAACCAAAACCACACAAAACCCAACCTTCCATGTCTTTCCTCAGTTTTACATCAGTGTAAACCCAGTGAACATAGGAGAGAGATATTTTGGCTCTAAAAGTTGAAAAAATTTAATTTCTTCATTTGTTGACGGCAGAATTTAAATCTTTGGAGTTCATTCAGTGTGTTGCAGTAGGAAGTCAGATCTTTGTATTTCTAGTGTTTTGTTGAAAACAGCAGCATCCTGATATGCCCTGACAGTCTTCAACATAAAGTCCAAACATCTAAAAGAATAAGTACTTTATATTGTGCATATGTTTTTGTTGTTTGTGTTTTCCATATTTCTCATGTCTGATAGTTATATTAATACTAATGTGTTAACTTCAAAGTAAAAAAATGCTATTTTAATAATATTTAATATGGATAATTAGCTAACTTAACACCACAATATTAGGAAATTTGGTGAGTGATTTGTTTGCATGTGTTGATTACAAATTTAAATATTTTTCCTTGCAGCTCAAATACTTTATTAAAGCTGCTCTACATTTTTTCCAAGTTTCATTTTATTTTGTTTGATGAGCAATTATTACTTGTAATGCACTTGCAAAATGATGCCATTAAGTACATGATGAAAATATTGTATCTGCTTTGATGTAGCATTTGATTATCCAGCTCAAGAATCACCGTCTAAATGTGTTAAACTATATATACTTAATGCAAAAGAAAAATGTAAATATGGACAAGAAAGAAGGATTAGCTGTCTAAAATGGAATAAAACCATGCTTACTTACATGTAAAAAGCATTAACAGATTAGTATCTACATACTTCAGGTCTTATTTACAGCGAACTGTGTGCAAGAAAGCTTTAATGGTTTAAAGATACATCTTTTCCATGAATAACTTCTTTTCCTTGACAACTGAGTTCTGTACATGCATGATGAACTCTGGTGTATGTATTCATGATAAATTGCTTACACACATGAAAACCGAAAGTCTGCTCAAAATTAGGTCAGTGTGAACAAACAAATGCTGGTGTTACAGAGAGCGAACTCTCTGACACACTTCTCTGAAGAAGAATGTCTTATTATTGGAAAAGCTACAAATGTCTTCAGTTCCATCTTTGTTTATATTCTTACTCAACTCCAGTTTCAGAAAGATGGCTTATAGGTTTCTTTTTTCCCTGCCGAAGGTGCTCATAAAGACAGTATTCTTTTAAATCTAAAAATAGAGGTCTCCTATGGACACTTGGTTTCCTTTTACACTTTCTTGCAGTCTCTGTTTCTTCTTACACTCTCCTTCCCTTCCTTCCCAGTTGTGAAAAGCCTCAGAGAAAATGCTGTTAGTAGTTTTAGTTTTTTCTCAATGCAATCAATATTTTTTCAGAAAGTTGATCCCTTTTGTCTTTTGATTTTTCTTGTACCTTTTCTGCCTTTATTTCATTTCCCTCAGCCAAGAGAAAATATCTTCCCCTTTATGTTCAGTCAGCACACTGCAGAGCAGTAGCAGTGGTCCATCACCACCACTGATTGTCTGAAGACACTGTAAGAACAAGTTGATCTCTCACTGAGTTTTCAGTGGAATGAAAGGACACTTCCCCTAAAAAGACCAAGAAGGCTCACGAACTGTTTTTGCAGGCTCATGAGTCAAAGAGGCTTTGGACCTCATATTCATTTGGCTGTCAACCAACAACCCCAGGTCCTTTTCCGCTGGGCAGATTTCCAGCCACTTTTCCCCAAGCCTGTAGCATTGCACAGGGTTTCTATGACCCAAGTGCAGGACCCGGCACTTGACCTTGTTGAACCTCATACAATTGACCTCAGCCCATCAATCCAGCCTGTCGAGATCCCAAAGACTTCTTCCAGCTACTTATAGAATATTTTGTCTGCCTCTTCATCCTGGTTGGGTGGTCTATAACTGATTCCCACCATCACACCTTCTTTGCTGGCCCTCTCTCTGTTTCTTACCCATAAACATTCAAACCTATCATTAAGCTCTAAACTATCAAAACACCCCCCAACATACAGGGCTACCCCGCCCCCTCTCCTTCTTTGTCTATCCCTTCTGAAGGGTTTGTAGCCATCCATTGCAGCAGTGTTGATCTGCTGGCTCTTCCTGTTTCTTCCTTCATCATTCCTTGCACCTGGAAAGATCAAGGAGAACACCACTTGTGCTCCTGATCCTTTAACCAGTCATCCAAGCCCCTGAAGTCCCTCTTGATTGCCCTCAGACTTCTTACAACTGCATCACTGCCTACCTGGAAAATCAATAATGGATATTAATCTGAGGGCCAGACCAGAGTCGGAAGGTTTCTTTTCACATCTTTAACCTGGGCCCCAGGGAGGCAGCACACTTCCCTAAGAAGTGGGGTCTAGTCTGCATATTGGGTCTTCAGTTCCCTTTAGAAGGGAGTCTCCTGTAACAGTGACCTGTCATTTTTTCATTATGGAACTGATTTTGACACAGGATGTGGATCAACTTAACCTCATCGACACCTCCAAGCTTGATGAACCATCGTCCTTGTTATTGACCAGTTCAAAGTCTCATACCTATTATGTAATGGCACCTGGGAAGGTGAGACAGTCACAGAGGGGGCTCACCTGCTGCCCTGGACAGAAACTTGTTGCCATTTCCCCCTGTTCCTTGAGTCACTGTGTTCAGCCAGGTGGAGAAAGTATGGACCTGTCCCAGGGAAGGTAAGGAGCAATGCCAATAGTCTGTCTCTCTCCCACAGTCCCTGATACTCCCCAACCCACTGACCTCCTCCCAGAGCTCTGTCACTAAGCGAAGGAGCTCCTCTCTCTGGGCACACTTCACACAGGTGAGCTCACTGCTGGATGGTGCTGGAGTCAGAGCAGGGGACAGCCTGTGTTTGGACATCTGAGTGGCAACATGTTCCCCCTGGAGCTCTGTTTGGGAGGCTGCGTCTGTCGTGGTGGGTCCAGAGCTTAAAGAGGCCATGGCTTTCTGTCAGATATTATTGCTCCCTGGTCGAGCTGGCAGAGCATCAGTGCCCTTCCTGCACACTCTTCCATGTGAACTGCCTCACAAGATGCCACACCATGCCATCTTTGCCTGCCTTCTTGGCAGCACTCCCCTCCCCAGGGGGTTCTTATATAGGTGTGACGACTTGACCGCTGCTGCTCCTGGTTCCATCCAGCTCTTGTCAGCCTCTGTGGCATGAGTTGTGGGCTCCCAGTGCTTCTCTCAACTCTCCCCAGTTTGGGAAACCTGATTGTGCACCAGCATGGAGCACTCTGCTGTGGATCCTGCCAGCAGCAGAGCTGCTCACGCTGCTGACTCTTTAAGGAGGTGGAACGTAGAAACTAAGAATGGGTTCATCAAACAGATGCTCTGCCTCACACATATCTTATTATAAGTATGTTAATTATTAGTGGGGGAATAACTCCAAAATACAGAATGCAAGGGTGATCCCCTTCCACATAATCTGCCTTGCTTTTTGTGTCTTGAGTAGTAAGAGAAGCAAGGTTTCAGGAATAACTTGAACAAAAAGGGATAGAGTTCAGAAGAAAAGAAAAGGTATTTTAAATAGTTTTTATTTGTTCTTGAGTCAATAAATGTTCCTCACTGCTTCAACTGGTTAAAATATTTTTAGTAAATTACCTGCATTATGTTAGCATTATCTTTTCACTCTATTCTACCTTACAGACAAGGAAGCCTTTTGCTACTATTTTGTTTCAACAAATTGCAACCTACAGGACAACAGTTGCTGGGTGTGTTGGGTTTTCTAAATCACGTGACATTTTTTGTCCACCTTGACAGACAAAATGTAGAGCTTGACAAGCAGAAAATCTTAAATACTAAAAAGCAAACTTCTGTAGATTCCTCTTCAGTGTTTGAGTGTGGTTGCTGTGAAGCAGTCCAGGGCCTCGAAATGGAAGTGCCCTGCCTTTGTCTCTAAGTAAGTGACAGAAAAAGCTAAGTCTTGTTTCTCTCCAGATAGGTTTTATCATAGTATAGTCATGCTGTCTGAAGTCTGCTCACATAGTGGATAGCTCCTTCCTCCACTCCCACTTCCGTGTAGCAGCTTGAGTGCTTTCCTGGGTTCAACAAACTCCACAATCTCCCACTGTGCTCTCCCAGATTTAATTCTGCTGCCTGCTTCTTCCTGACCTATTCTTCCAAGTCTCACAGCTCCAACAGTGTGGCAGATCCTGTACCAGACTGAGTCACTCCACCTTGCTTCCTCCACCCAGAAATTCATTCCGCATGAGCACACTCAGTCTTTCTCAAGGAAGAGCCTATCCGCCTCTCCCTCCAGAGGGTTCCCCCTGCTGCAGGGCACTGTAGGCAGTACTAGGAAGTCATCTTCTTGCTGCCCAGACACAGCATATTTTAACAAAATACATGATCTATGATAATTAGAGCAGACATATAAGCCGAGCAGTTCTGTCTTTCATTAGCGATGGATTTATGTAAGGTAGTAGAAAGAATATTCATTTTAACTGTAAAATCTGTGGTTTTGTTTGGGTTGTGGATGGGTTTTTTTGGGTTTGTTTTTTTTTTTTTTTTCCTCTGTACTTCTGCTTAGCTCTTTTCAGAACTACTGGCCAGAGTTTTCTTTTTTCAGGACATGTTGGAAAGTACTCAGAATTAAGCCCTAAGATAGCATATGTAAAACCACATTAAGTGGATGTTGCTAGTTTGCAGGCATATCATACAAAGGCTATATTAAAAATAGCAATCAAAGGGGTATATGGCACTATAATTAATACAGGACATTGGGAACAGTGTAAGATACATTATGGATATGTTTTAAATAAAAGCTATCATCAAGCTACACATGTTCTTCATACGCTGCTGATGTTAAATATTTTAAAGGGCAGTGTTTCAGTGTAAAAGCTTATGGAAGAAATCACAGGTATGAAAAAAGGTGCAAGTTCTAAAATGATAGGCAGATGCTGAGACACAGTTCTTTAAAATTTAGAAGGCAAGAATAAGGTATAAAAATCTGACACAGAAGACACCAGCATGACAAGAGATATGCAACAAAGACTCTCATATTACATTTCCTAAAATAACATCTCTTGGTATACATGGTGTTCTTTTGAAACTGTATATTAACTGAGTAGTAACTACAGTCCTTTCTAATTTAGAGAACAGTGGCACAACAAGAGCAGACATATCTGAAAATTCTCATGATTTCCATTATATTTTCAGATTAACTGCTTACTTTCCTCAATGTATGAACGGAACTTACTCTTTGTTCCTAGACCAATGGTGTTGCCAAAACACCAATTGCTTGAGTGTGCTACTCAGATTAGTCTTTACAACGGTATGCCTGTGAAGCACAGTGGAGATGTGTTGGTGTCATGACATGACATGCTCCTGCTAACTCTAAGGAGTAAAGACACACATATACACATTTTAGTGTTTACTGAATCTTCTGAGGCAGTTTTATAGTGACCCATTGCATGTAACATGAAAGCTAATGCTACTGTTTTATCGGTGTTGTTTTCCACATCAACTGCTGGTATGTTACACATGAGCAGTGATGTATCTTCGTCACATAGTTAATCATAACTAGCCTAAGAGAAGTGGAGTGTCATTCTTGCGATCAGTCAAGTAATTTCACCCACAGCTTTCCTTCACTAGGCTGTCTGTGAGTTCTTTTCAGTGTGTTAACAAGGATGGGTTCACATGTTTTTCTCCCTGGTCTCAGAGAGGTTTCGTCAGTGATAGTAGTGTGAGGAAAATATCTTTTAAAAATAACATCTAAATGGAACAATTGTTATTAATACAGACAATTTTGAAGATGGATGAAAGCAGTATCTGGCAATAAGAGCATTGCTAGATCTGAAAACTGTAAGATTTCTAACAAATGTACTGATTTTTCTCCTTTTCCATATCTTGATTATCCATTAAAATAAGATGTTTTGCCAGGATGCATGTCTGGCTGGTCTCACTTCATAGCTCATACCTGAAGGTTGGTGTCACACGGTCTAAATCAATTCAGAAGAAAAGGCTCAGACAGGAAAATACAGTGCAGGAATTTATTGTTGGATGCTTGGGAAGATTATCCGCTGCCAGGCAAAATAGTCTGAGTTCTACAAGCAAAGTGGGCAAGCTGCCAACTCATCCCAAAGTGAAAACCAAGCTCCAGCCTATTCTCTTGCTCTGCCTCTTCCACCGATTATAGAGTACAATTGAGCACTGGTTAAAGGCTTTGCTGTAAGCAATCACCAAATGATACATCACTGCAGATATGATCTAGCTGAATTGATTTGTTCATGATTTATTAATTCATAATAAGTAAATCTCTTAATCATTCTAACCTACAATGCTCCAGTTTGCATCATGGAGCAGTCTTAAAGCACATGAACTAGATTCCTTTTCACTGAAATTAGACTGGTAAACCCACTGAAGGAGCTCACCTAGTATATTTCAGCTGGTAAAAGGCATTTATTCAATTAAGCTGAACTAAAACTAGCTCAAAGTAAGAGCTTAAAATGCATATAATGTGGATTTTTGATCCTCACTCCAGCTGTTTGTTTGAAAGATCTGCTCCTTTTGCACCACAGGACTGCCTAATGGAGGCATTTCAGCTTCATTTTCATTAGAATATATTGAATTTCTATCCTTGAAAATTTTATAGATAACATTGCACATCAGCTGTGATGATTTCTTCCAAGGCATTGTGGTCTGTGTCTGAGTTCCTTTTACACCTTTAGAACATTGACACATAATTGGTTCTGCTGCTGTTCACCACTTAAGGCTACAGTAAACACGGAAAGAGTATTCTTCAGGCAACCCTATGAGTCTCTTGTCCAAGATGCTTGCCTCTGCTTCTGTTGCAGCTGTGTCTCTGAATCCTCAGTCTGGACCAGGCACATGTTGTTCAGCTATGTTACAAATGCAGAAGAGCTCTGGATTAGACAGAGATAGTCTAAGAGCTAGCTAAAGACAGAGCTGTGCCTTATGGTTAACCAGAAACCAAAAAGTAGCTAGAAGACATTGGGCAATATGGAAGTGTTGTATGTTTATTGAAGTTACAACATGAGTGGCTCAGAATTATGTGGATGCTTTGTGTTATAAGAGGGAACATGAAGACAATGATTTCAAATAGAAAGTCAATGGGAACATAACACAGAAATGGTTCCCGAGTTTCACAAACTCACAAAATAGCTTTTTTTAATAGAATTTGGTATTTTCTATTCCTCAGGTTTTTAATACAAGAGTATGGGCCACAGAAATTCCTTTTACATTCCAATAACTTTGAATTTAAACCTCATCTCTGAGTTTTTCTGCCTCTTCTGGTATTAGCTTAAAAAATTCACCCCAAATAATCTGTCAACATTAGCCTTGATCCGTTTTGTTAAACTCATGCCCCTATCATGTGTGTTTCAGGATTTAAAAGGTTTTAGCCAATTGCTCTATAAAAATTGCTTACTGTTAATGTTTCTTGAGTATTGGAGTCTGCCTTCTCCATCACCAGTATATTTCCAGATGTGTTAGATTACAATGAAGGTTCATGATCTTTTCTCATTTGTCATTTGCCTATATTTGCCACTCCCCACACCCCATCCCACCCTTCCCCAAATAATCTCTGGATTTTTTCTAAAGATGTCCTATTGAGAATCAAAAAATTCATTTTATTGCCTTCACTTTGTGGAATTCTTTATAATATATAGAATTTAATCAGCAGCTACGTAATCCTTCTTTACATGTATCTGGTGTTTCCAGCTTGTGTGCCTAACAACCAAAAGTTTCATGGTTGATCTGGTCTGCCCTTTGTACACTCAGTTGCTAAACTTGGTTATCAGTTGATGCAGAAAGTAATAAAATGCCTTGATTAGCTGGTTTCTAATAAACTTTGGTATGTCAAAGCAGTACAGAGAAGGATGATAACCTACCACACACACTCTGCTAAGAAGTCATAATTTTTCACTTGCTGTCCAGCTTCTTGGTTGGAGCAAAGGAATGGCAGAAAGGTTTGTCAAGAACAAGAAGGTAGAATAATTGGAGGAAAATCTGCTGTACTGACTTACAGTAATAGTTTGCTCTTTCATGAGAATTGGTACAGCTTGTAATAATCTCCAAGGTGTTTAGACTATTCTTTCGATGAATAGCAAGTTAGGGAACTGAAAACTAGAGCTTTCTTCTGCAACATCCGATGACAACTACATTATGAGCCTAAGACCTTGTAGATTCTGGGTATGGAGATACATATATATGTGTATATACATCTACCTGTGGAGCGTACACACAGAGAATTTAATATGTGATGCTTTTGAAGTTCTGGAACTTCATATGAGCATCTTAAACATTCAGACATGGGGCTACATTAAACACTGGGACAATGCAGTCTGACAGTACCTCAGCTGCACCACTGACATTTTTTAATGGTTGTTTTTACTGTCTGGTCTAATCTTATTTGATACTTTCAACAACACTTTAAAGACTCCTTTGTAGAAGTTTCAAACCTTGCATCTGGGGAACTTACTGAAAATGTAACCTGACAGCAGAGTGGAATCTGTCTTAGCTTCTTTTCGTAAAGGGATCAATAGCACTTTACACCTAATCTTTATTTCAGCTTTTAGGCCTTTAATGCATTATTTGCTCCCTTTTGACACATAGGGAGAAAAAAGTGCTACAAACAACAATATAATTTTTTCTTCAATATAATTGACAGGAAACTTTTTCTTTAGCTTTGTGGAAAGAAAAATCTAAGAGTTAGGGTCACAGAAAACATTTATTTTGTTTTTCAGAAGACTGGGCAAAGGAAATGACTTTTCAATCAATATAAAGCTAGTCAATCAGAGAAAAAGACAAAAACTGAAAAACAGTACAGAGGAAATTGAAGGGCCTTTTGCACTCTATGCACAAGGGTGAAGAAAGCATTTTCCCTAGACTATGCATGAGCAACTGCCCTGCTAGTTGGCTTCCCCCATCTGAATCAGCAGGAGCCAATATGGGGAGAAAGGGAGACAAAAGATGCTGTGGGTCATTGAGTTAACCAGGCTTGTCATCATTAAAGACTTCTGTTTCGGGTCTCCCTCTGTTCCTGCATGCCACCCTGACCACAGTGGAAGGGATGCTTGACATTTGAACTACGAAAGGAAGTCATGGTCTGGGAATTTTTGTCAAATAAAAGAGTCATAGTGAATATTTTATTCAAACACGTTCTAGCTTTCCACTAGGCCTGTTAGAGGGAGGACTTTTTTTTTTTTTTTTTCTGATTTTGTGAATGTATATGAGGATAGGAATGTCTCCAATTATTCACATTACAAACATACCTAGATGGGCCTCTCAGTTACTTAGCACACTTTGGCAGTTTGCAACACAATGAAACACTGTTACATTCATGTCTGGGGAAGTCAGAAGTTTCCTCAGAATTAGGGACAAACTTGAAGGCAAGAAGAAAACAGTGTCATTTTTGCAGGACACTGCTGGCTTAGCATACAATCAGGTGCAGCTACCTCTCTCCAGCCCCTGAACTATGTGATACTTCTTAATTTAATTTAGGTTTTATTTTCAATATTTTAGTTTATTATCTTCAAATTCAAGAAAGTAAAAGAACTGAATCAAAGAATATAGACAAGAAATGACACAGTATCACAGCAGATATGTGAGAAAATGAATGGTGCTAGAAACCAATGAGAAGATCTCTACCATTGCTGAAGCAATGTAACTAGTGGGGTTTTTTTTGTGTGTGTACTTGTTTGAATTTTTATTTTGCTCATATGGTAATAGGAATCCAAGGCACTGAAATTTATAGGTCCTGTTTTGTACCTTTCACATATTTCTCTGTGATAAAGATGGTTTTCAACCATCATTCCTGGAGGGCTGGTTCATTCCCTCAGTAGTCAGACTTAGAATGCTTAATGACATGGGTTTGGATTGAAAGACTTTTGGATAAAGTGGATTGCTCTTAAGTATGACAGACTTGTTTTCCTCACAGATTTTGAGACTAATCTGGCAGCCCTTAAGTATCAGCTTCATCTCTACTTTGCAGATGTCAGTCAGTTTTCACCTTTCTTTATTCAAGTATTGAGGACATGGGCTAAACCACCAGTTCAGCCCATGGTAGCTATACATTTCCCTAACCAACATATTTATGTCAGTGTATCCATTCAGATAGACCGTGCTTATGGACCATGACACCACAGCTTCCACTTCCACACTGCCTAGCCTGCAAGGGGTTACATCAGCTATGTATGTGGAGTATGTAGGCTTTGCACTGGCACAATTCAACAGGGGCTGTGCACCTGCCTTGTATCTCCTTCAACAGCAGCTTCTCAGGCCGCATGGCACTGTCTGTCAATGCACAGAGTGTGGAAGGAGAGCTTCTATAAAATGCTTCTGCATAACAAGGCCTGTTCCTCTATGGAAAAGAAAATTATTTCTTTTTTCTACTCACAAACTAATGGGAAGGTGATTTTTGAGGTAAGAGTCACCAGTGAAGTCCATCTCAGCTTGTGCTTCTCATACACAGTGATCAATGATTTAAACTTTCACACTTTAGTTAGTCTTCAGAAATATGCATGGCTGCTTAAAGCAACTTTACTAACAGGAAAAGGAAACACTGTACACCATAAAATGTGTGGGTTTTTTTCAGTTACCTCATTTAATTGGAAAACTTAGGAAAGTTCATGAAAAGGTTATGCAAACACTGATTAACCCTCTATCTACTCGCAGGACATTCTGTCCTGGATTAATTTGCTAAGAAGAAAATACGGAATAAAACCTCAGAGAATTTACCCAATTTTATTTAATCTATGAAGTAGAATTGAAGAATGCCAGATAAGATACAAAGAAGAACATGAACCAATATAGATTTTAAAATAGGAATGGGGAATATGACCCAGAAAGGGCAAAGTTAAGAATATTTATGCCAGTATTTCAGCATAAATACTTACCATTAGTCAGACTTTCTAGCCTAATGCAAAATCAGATAAAAGGTGTAATTTGAAATACATTACTAAGGAAGAGGTGAGAGGTTAAACAGTGCAGTTAATAAATGTAAATAAGCAAACCAAGGAGACTGAAGTTCAGTTCATGAATCCTGATTTAAGCCAATAGTTTTGAAGTTGCCTAATGGGGACACATAGTAGTCATGATTATTTCTTTGAAGCTGATCATCTCAGTCTACCAAAACTACTTAAACCTCTTAATATCAGATGCCTAAACAAACTGTAAATAAGCAAACCAAGGAGACTGAAGTTCAGTTCATGAATCCTGATTTAAGCCAATAGTTTTGAAGTTGCCTAATGGGGACACATAGTAGTCATGATTATTTCTTTGAAGCTGATCATCTCAGTCTACCAAAATTACTTACAACTTACAACTTGTTAAACAAACAAGTTAATGCCAGAAGTACAACAACCTGTTAACTATGCTTACAGCAAACCTAAGCTATTAGGTGATCAAATCCTTTAAAACTCAGGTGTTGAATACAAGAATACAGTCCAAGACTACTGGCACACAAAATATGTTGCAGGATCATCATGAATTATCTACACCACTTACATTCTTCATAAGGGACTGAGACTACCACGAGAAGGAGAAATTAGATCAGAAAATAAATGTTTTTCATGAATCCAGAAAAACTGGAACGGTTATAATCTGCCTAGAGCAGTGCTTTCCAGCCTGGAAAGTGAAGGTGTGGCAGAAGGTACAGAGTGCATGGGCTTTGTGCTCATATGTCTCAGTTGTCCCACAGAAGAGAAAGATTTTAAAGCATAGATATTATATCAGTCATTAGGTTGTCTGGTTTTCTGTTTAGATTGCCAACAAAAGTCCTGCTATAGGTTATGAAGATGAGAAGGTAATTGTACAAAGCTTCAAAGAACCAGGGCATTGAAAATCCAGCATTATTGTGAACTAGTATGGTTTGCATTAGCCCTGTTGTGTGAATGATCACAGACTTTCGGGCTGTTCCTTAGCCAGCACTTCCTCACAGTTCCTCCTTGCCTCTTCCCAGGCTATGGGGTTTGGTGAAGAGGAGAGTCTTGCCTTACCTCAGAGCACTGCAGCTGCCTGGGATGACCTTGTTCAGTCTTCAAAGGAAAGAACATTCCAGTCATCAAGTACTTGTGTGTTATTTCTGCACATTAACACACTTTTTCTTTTTTTAATTGCCATTTTCCACCCACCATAGTAGATAATATATCATCAATCTCTAAGATTTTTTTAAAGGGCTGCAGTCCAACTTTCTTCTGTGTGTACACAAGCTACACCACTAACTACAAGACAAGAGTATACAAAACTGAGAAGTAATTTCCACAGAAAGAAACAATTTTTCCAAATTATTTTGAATAAAAATTGTTTTATTTTCTGCAAGAATATATTCTAGAGTTCATTCTGCCTATGTCCAGGTACTTGAAAACTGCATGCACAGATGTTTCTCTGTGCACAAAAAGAGGCCCTTTTAGGAAAATGCATCTTTATATTTCTACAGTCTCTATAATTGATACTGTTCAGACTCTTTTCTTAAGAGTACTAAACATTTTCTGCATTGTTGAGTGAATGATAGGCTTTACCACTCTTGCTAAATATATTTCTGAATTAAAATCCTTGCTTTTGGTATTTGTTGACAAAGTAGGTCCTGAACTTCACTGTTTATATAATTACATTTTAGAGAATTACCTTATGGAAGCCATAGGTTATTTCTTATAATAAACTCATTGAAAAGGAAACTCTTCCAGGACAGCAAGTATAGAAAATAGATACACTAGCAATCTTAAAGCAAAAACTATTTTTTTCTAACTCCAAACAATTAAAATTGCTGTCATAACCTGTCGTTAAGTAGAAAATACACTAAAAGGAATGTCAGATTCTCAGTAGTAAAAAGCATTCTTTCCATCAGAAAGTCATATGAGACACTGATTGTTGTAATCTAATTGATCCCATGCCTAACTTCCTTAACTACTTTTTGTGTTTGAAATGTATAATTTATTAATAGTTGTGTAACTAAATTAAAATATAATTTTTGTGCATCACCTTACATGTTTCATAGATAATCACTGATTTTGAAAAATGAAAAATACATAGGTAGACTGTAGAAATGTCCAGTACTCGAGTTATGTCATGAATCAGTGCACAAGTCAGGAAAATTAAAGTTTAAATAAGTGAAAATCAGATTCACTGCCCTGAGAATCAGCAGAAGTTTAGCCATTCACTAAGTTGGAGCATGATCAGACCAAAATCTGGAGCAAAATTTAGCAACACCATTGCCATGGGAAGTCTGAGAACTGACAAGGAATTATAGGAGCTGATTTTCAAATGGAAGCTGGAACATCAGTGAATCAAAATGGACTTTGCATGTCTATGCAAGATAAGAACAATCTATTTCCAGATCAGCCCACTTAAAAAGAGAAATTTTGTTACACACTTCAGTGGCAGCGGTGTACCTTAGTCCATGGTGGGAATAACATAGAGAATGTCAGAGAGAGGAGTGCTAGAGGAACAGGGAGACTAGAGGAACATATCTCCCACAGAATAGGGAGATATGCCTTAGTCTCCACTGGAACCAGCAGATAGTCACGGAAGTGTTAAATAACCTGGCTATCTTTTTACTTTCCTATACTGAATTTCCTATATGCTGTGTTTCTAGGAGCAGGTTTCTGGATACAACAGTTGAATGTGTGTTCTTTTTTCTGCTGAAGTCAGAATAGTGAGTTTCTCATGTGCTGTGATGGGGCAGAGGTTTAAGTAGCTGACTGAACTTGATACAGGTGAAGATCTTTAATTTTTATTATTAAATGTAAAATTATCAAGACCCTCTAAAAAGATCTGTCCCAACATCTGAGGATATGATTTTCTGTGGCAGTAGATACCCCAGGCTAGCTATTTTTAGGAGCAATTTGGCATATAAAAAACTACACAAATGATGTAGCATTAATGTTAGTGTGAAAGTATCAGTGTGTACAAGTCACAGTGCAGTTCTTACTTCTCAAAATCCCATAAAAAGTTATTTGATTTCAGTGTATTTGTGTGTTTCACTTTCTACTTCACTCATTTTTGTTCAGTCCTGAAATATCGGGGCTGAACTGTGGGAGTTTAATGATATGTACATATATTATAAAGTACTGATGGTGTAGAAATGTTTTTTGTTTTGTTTTCTTTTTTTTTTTTTCTCGGCCTACTGAATTTTATAAAATGTTTACTGAGACATGCCCAGTACTCTCACTTCAAATAAAGCAATCAGTCCTAAACAGCATTGACTCAGGGGGTAGCCCTCAGAGATAAGCACTAGTCTATTTAGACTGTGCTCTATTCTGTTTAGGCATTTCTTCATTTCAGACTACATGGGCTAAGGGCAGGAGTTAGCACAATGATGCGGCCTCGGTGTTAGGCCTCAGAGCATACCCTGTGACATGGCCCCAGGCTCTTTTCTATTAAGCTGACCTTATGTCTCAAAGCCTTATGACCTGTGACACCACTCAATTGTTATTTAATCAATTCAGTCAAAATTAAAAAGGTGTATTTTTATTTGCCTTAACACCTTTTCTTTCTGGTATTTGTTTTGGTGACCTTTGAGTATTGGATTTCAGCTGTCGATAACACACCGCATGCCAGATTGCTTTTTCTAATAAATAATGAAGCAACTTCTGAGGATTATTTGGATTGAATTGATGTGGGCTAGAAATAGTTTGCAAACATAGCCCAAAAAGGACAATGCAGCTGCATATTCTGAGACCATCTCACGGGAAACAGCAGGAGAAAAGGGTTGTAGACACTGACTAAAACCAAACCTTCTCAAATTTTCATACGACTACCTGTATAGTATCTTCATCTTAAGCTTGAATTAAAAAGGAAAGGCTGTCTTTTACTTCTTAAAAAGCAAAAATGGGAGAGGTCAGCTATAGACAGCAAAAGCAATGAATTTCATCTTTTGGCTCGTTTTGTAAAAAGGCTAAAAAACTGTTGTCTCTACCATAGATGAATGTTCATCATTTATGCAAATATTTGAGGACAGAACCAGCACTGTACTTTGCTTTGTACTTTAATGTATTACATTTTTAAAATATTTCATTTTTTTCTGTTATATCATATACTTAGCTCCTGTTTTGGAGAAGTATTTATGGATATTGTTATACACATGTGCTCAACACTGTACAATTGTGTAATAATTTTCTGCTTCAGAAATGTACAATCCTACAGTAGTAAATGAAATAAAAATGACTCGTTATTCTTAGAGATTTAGTAGCAATAACCACAAAACAGATGAAGTTCCAAAGAACACTTGCACAGTGCTGTGTCTTGTTGACTTGCCCCATACATACACATATAAAGCTCAAGACCAAGCCAGACATCAGTGGCTACTTTTGAAATTACATGTGGTGATACTTTCTCTTTTTAGCCATTTCTGTGCCATTTTGCCCTCTTGCCCCAAGTTGCAATGTGGAATTAAATTCATGCATTAACTCCAATTAACTGTGATTTAGGTGACAGATAATCTTAATTTCATTGATCTGGTAACTCTGACTTTGAATTTAAAACTTTACCATCCTGCAGCTCCTTCTCCCATGCAGAAACACATATTTATTGTCTGTATTACAGAGGTCCAGGCTTTGCAAAGGTATCAGGAATATGATTTAACTGAGAAATTTCGATGTACCTGCATCTTTTTGCTTTCCTTATTTAGAGAAAACCTCAATTTTCAAACAGTGGCAGCAAAGAGTAAGTTCCAGAGCTGCTCTTTTCTGAGCCTAGACTCTACTGCATTGTGCACAGTAAGTAATAGCCACATGTCCTGGGATTTGGCAAGAGCAAGTTTTAATCTCTTTGAGCATCCCCAGGAGCTGCAAATGGGCGTGGGAAGAGAGAGTATTGCACCCCTGTTGCCCTTTCCCCTTCACAGTCTGTGATCCCCAGGGTAGCACAAGTATTTATAAATTAGTGACATTTATTTATAAAATGCCCGAGATGTGCAGCACTTTAATGTATTAAAAAATCACATTAATGTAAACTCAGCTTCATACATCACTGAACATTATTAATTGGGTGTGGGGATGTGTGAAGGGGGATGGGATAATTAGGACTGACTGTCTTTTGAATACCTGCAGTGTAAGCAGAGGAAGTAACACAGACTGAGCTCCTACAAATGTTTCTTGGTAAAAAGGAAGGAATTGAAGCAATAGAAAAAGTAGTGTGATCTTCTGTGGTTAGCTCCGGAGGTGTCTGTGTATCTTTTACTCAGAAAAAGACCAGAGCCTGACGATTAACTGAGTTAAGGATTTTTCAATAATGTATGTAGAAAACAAAACACTTAGAGTCATAACATGACACAAACATGATAAAAAATATTTTTTAGTATAACGCAGGTTAAATATTAGCTTGGGGAATCTGTAGTAAGTGAAGCAAAATGTGAGCCAATGTATATATGACCCATTCTTTGCACTACAAATTATTGACGTGTGGACTCCTCAGGGCAAATCTTCCTGCCCTGAATACTCAGTCTGTACAATTCTGGGTTGGGAAAACCTTATGAAATTACAACAAGTTTTAACCTAAAATATTCATTCTATTCTGTGCTTTTGACAGGATGTTGGCATATTGGTACATCTGATATAGCTTAAAATTTGAAAGCACTGCTCTCTTTTTTTGCTACTTACTTGATTCATGGATTTCTGTTTAACTTCACTTCAGTGTCTGTGTTTTCTTTCACTGCTCTGTCTCAGATGATACAAAGCTGCAGTCCCACCAGGAAGTCTGTCCCATTCCTGTTCTCTCCTCCCAGCACAGTTTTATATAGGTCCAGATCTATATTCTTAGAAAGAGCTATCTGAAGCACTTTCGTAAGACACTAATTTGGAAATCAAGTGTCAAGGAACAGCTACAAAAGAACACAAGAATTCACCCTTGCATTCCTAGCATCATATAAAGGGAAGATGTTCAGATACCTAACATCAAAAACATGGTGCAAATAATAAGACCAGTAAAACTGGTATATCTGGAGAAGCTGAAGATTGTGAGAGGAGATACATAATGTGAATAAAAGGCTGACTGAAGATATCAGTGACTAGACTGTGTAAAAAGAGGACTATCAGTCTGGGATATAGCAGTAGATTCTCCTGGTCCAGTTTTGAGACATTTCAGTAAGGCAGTGGTGGTATTCTTATTAGGGATCTTACTAGTGCAAAGAAATATTGATAACATCAGTGCCAGGATGCATCATCAGTACAGAGGAGGATCGGGATATCGCAATGAAAGAATCAGATAGCCTTGAGATCGACAGGAATAGAAATAAGATGAAATTCAATAGCACAAAGTACAAGGTCAGTCACTCAGGGACTAATAACACAAATGCTCTGCTATAAGCTGAGAGCTCATCTGTCAGAAATCTCCAGGAGGAGAGTGACCTAAACTCTCTAGCTGATCACAGTATGACCATGAGCTGCCAATATGCTATAGCTGTGAAAAAAAGCCAATGTGTTTCTGAGGTACAGTATGAAGATATTTCCAGAAAGGACAGAAAAGCCTTACTAGCACCGTGCAATACCCTAATAAAACCTAATCTGGAGGTTCATGTACATATTAAAAGAAAGATGAACTGTTACTTGAAACAACACAAAGAAACACTAGTAAGATGATTACGTACATGAATATCAAACAGCCACCAAAGTAATTTGGCATGTTTACTCTAACAAACCAGAGCCTAAAGGAGATTTGATTGTTTTCTGTAAATACATATAGCGATAAACGCAAAGGGAGAGAGGGGAATTTCTTAAGCTGAATGACAGTTTTGGCATGAAAAGAAATAGGTAAGTACATTTATGCTGGAAATTAGAAAAAAGGATCTTATCTAGCACAGCAATCATATCCTGGAAGAGCTTCCCAAGCATGGTAAGGGTGTAGAGGAAGAGGAACAAGAAACTAATTGCTTTTAAGGTGGAGTTTGATAAGTGTAAAAAGATTATATGATACGGTTGCTAGCAAGAACATGGAATTGGATTTAATCCTCACATTCTCTTCCAACCCTAGATTCCAAAGGTATGCCACAAATCCTCAGTGCTGTAAACAGAAAGTTTATACCAGTAAGAAAGACAGATTCCCAGAGTTCTAGAGACTTTTAGGAGTGAGGAGAAAATTATGAAAATCTTTGTAATAAAATGGCCTGGATTAGTTCCTGCTATGTGGCTGAATAAGAACATCTGATATACCTCAAGGGAAAAAAACCCCAAACATCATACTGTCTTAAAATATACTCTTGATAGAAAAATCAGTATGACCTCTGGTTAGTTACTCAGTTAATCAATTGCTGTCACCATTTAAAAAAATTTGTAAAAGTCTTATGTTTAATTCAGATGCCTCAGACTTCCAGGAACCTGTATTTATAATACTTCATTAGAATGAATCTTATGACATGTCTGTATATTTTTATTCAGATTTCTGTTTATTTATTTCAGAATTAATTGCACAAAGATATCCTGCTTATTTCTCAGGCTAATGGGATGGAAAACCCAACACTTCCTCCAAACATGGTTTTCAGTATTTGTTCTTTTAATGATGAGAGTGTGATTGCTACTGGGAGTTGATGCAACAAGCATGCAAGAACAGCATTACTCATATATAACACTGCATGATATTAGACATTGGTAATCATTACTTAGCTGTTCTTCCAGTTACAGGATTGTTGACATGCAAGGCAACAGTAGTGATAAACTTGTCAGAGTATGAGGTACGGCTAAAACTGTTACAGCAACTACTTGGAGTTCAATTCCATAGAAGCCTGATTGTTACTATGACTTTCATAGTCAGTGGAAAAAAAGGAGTTGGTTTTTGTTTTTTTTTTTTTGTTGGAGATGTACAGCCAGCCAGCATTAAAAAAACCCAGCATTCCCACTGAATGCCAGAAGGGACTCCAGTGTTGTCATAGGTGTGGAGCAAGAATAGTGAGTGTGAGTATAAATTATTGCAGCTAAATAAAATAATGTTTTATTCTTATCTTTGTCATTGATATTCTCCTGTAGGTATAAAGGAGAACTGTGGTTTCAGTGTCTCCAGTTCCTTCTTTTATCCATCTGTCCATGTCTGCCTTACTGTGTGCCTGTGTGCTCTGTTGGTAATCTGGGAAGTGAGCCAGAACAGAAACCACACTGTCCATTTCAGGAACTTCCCATCCTCAGTAAGTTCTCAGGGGGCGACCATCCACCACCGCAGATGCACTTCTTCAAAAAAAAATTATTTTAGTTACACTTATAAATTTCAGAGGTGCCTGCCTTGACAACCACTACCTTAGCCCATAGCAACAAGGGGTAGACGACTATTTCTCATAAGCACATGCAATAGGCTGACTGGGGTTCACAAAGTCCTATATATGATGTTTTTCATCAGAATTACCTTAATTCTATGTGTGAAATTTTCTGAAAAGTTTAGACGGCAGCTCTGCATAGCTGTTCCTTAAGTCTCAACAAAGCTTCTCTTTGCTCAGATGCCTTGGAACAAAACTCAAAACTCTCCTAGAAAAGATAGCTTGCATGATTTTATTGCACTCAATTAATTTCTATTCTTAAGTGTCTACAGAGGGGTTTGGGGTTTTTTTCCACAATGAAGAAAAGACTTAAGGATCCTAGTATTGCCTATCATGTGTTAGGATAGGTTAAATAACCTGGTTTTAATGTTCAGGAATTTTGAGCAAACACTGACTTTCTAAAGACTAAAAAGTACAAGTGTAGAAATTGGCTTGTGTTAGGAAGAAATTTGTTACTGCCCTGACTAGATTAACCATGGTAATTGGCACTGGTTTTTTTTAACATATTGTGCAGTGCTTTGCAGGCGGTAGTAATAAATAATGTGCACTTAGCTGCACTATTGGTCATTCGCAGTCCTATCACAGCAACCTCCCCCCATTCAGGGAAGATAAATGTGATTTAAATTAATAGCCAGTCCTAAATAACTCCTCAGCTGGTAAACGATGCATTTATCAGGCCCAGACAGGCAGTGTCCTTTGATTCATGGTCCCCCCCTTACAATGTGAAGGGTGCGTACAAAAATTGTTATTACTTTTTAATAAAGTGTAGCAGTCAGTCTTCAGTCATTTATCAGAAATGGAGGCATTCTGACAAACAGAAATATCTTAGCAGTGGATGAATGAGAGGGATAAAGGACACATTTCTCAACAAAAATAATCACTGCCTAAATAATCTCATAAAAGTCAGCTTCTAAGTACCTTGAAATAAATGTATCCAGCTGAAAGATACAGACTCCATGTGCTGTTAAACTAAAGCCTAAACCAACCATTACAATATTCACCTGCACGCACAAGGGAAAAAAATATATTTTCATCATCATTCTGTGTGGCAGCAACTCAAATACAAATAGCAAATTCTCCAGTATATTTTCTTTTTATTTTTTTTTGGCAGTCTGCACAACTTTTTTCCCCATTTATAAGTTTTAAATGAATTGTGGTCACAAATAAAGTTTTGTGATGCAAAGTGTTAAGTGAATGAAGCAACTTAGAAGCACATGTAGTTTAAAATGTTTTATAGCTTATGCATTTGTTATATTGTTTTAGTATTTAAAACTATACTGTTCTTACCATTTAGGTACCTGCTCAGGGTAGGGCAGCACAAGGCCTTCCTGTGCAGGCAGGATGCCTGAGGAGACTTAGAGGAGGCAGTTCTTTGCAGGTGAGCATCCGCATTTGACATGTGTGAACTGAGGGCAGTGTGTTTAACCTGCCATTCATCCTTACATGTTGCCTGTGCATCTCACAGGGTTACTCAGATAATGGTGGGAAGGCCAGACCTAACACTTTCAACAGAAACCTTTCTAGAATGCCTGTGTTAATATGGGACTTGGTTCTTCTCAGCACTGTAGAGTTTGGTGTGATATTACTGCTGTGAAGTGAGGCAGAGCTTATCCTGTTAGAGACGTACCACAAGGAGTGTTTAACAGAATTGGTCTCAGTATAAACAGTATCTAACAGTGTGCCTAGGGTAAAGTTTTCTAATCATTGCTTAGTGCTGTTTAGTGCCCTTTTTGTTGCTGAGCTCTGGACACACAGCACTACCCCTGCAGAAAAGGAACCACAGGGTATCAGTAATACTGTCGTCTCACTGTGCTCACCTCATCTCCACCTATCCCTCCCCATCCCAGCACCCTACCCACCTTCCAACAAATCCCACAGGGGAGCAACAGGATGGATCTGCTGGCACGGGAGCAAGGGAAAGCTACATTTAACTTCCTGCCAGGTTTTCTCTACCTTTGATGTCTGGGAATTACAAGCCATGTCATGGTCCAGATTCCCCAGAGATCAACAATCTCTCCTGTACCTATATCAGAAATGCCTGGAGTGGCATCCTGATGCAGGGTCAAGCTTGCCATAGCATCAACGGGCTCAACATTTTTCTGAGCCTGCTTTTGGGGTACTGTACTCTGTCACTGTTTATAGGCACAGCTCTGCTACAGGTAAAGTGCCACAGACCATCTCAGAACTACATAGTGTTCTTGGATTTTGCGGGAGAGGTGCAATTTGTTTGTGTGCATAGAAATGACATCTGCAGTTGTTCGCAGTGGGAATTGCAGTCATTAATTTTGTCTTATAAACAGACCAAAGAACTGCTTTGGAAAACAGAGTGTTTAAAAGTAATTGGTCTTTCCTCCTCTTTCTGCTCGTAGTTCTACTGGGGCCACTTTGGATCCAGGATCGACACTGCAGGGAGAGGTGGTCGGGAGAGACCTCCGGCTACCTCTGCTTCTCTTTGGCACCACGTGGGTGGTGAGGAGGTGGGCCGGGATGGAGGGGTCATGCTGTGGGGCTGAAGGTCTGGGGGAGGATAAGGGATGCTGGTTGGTGGGAGAGAGGCTTGTCTGAGGTGAGGAGGCAGAGTAGAGGGAGGACAAAAGAGAAGAGTAGGAAGACAAGAAGCAGTAGGAGATGGGGAAGTTGGTGGAGGAGGAGGATTTATGAAGAACCCACCTTGGAAGTCTCATTTCCATGGCTGTCCTACCCCAGCCCAGTCAGAGCTGAGCCAGAAGTATGTTGATCTGGCGTTTTGTCCTCTAGCTTTCATGTCATAAGTGGTCATTATTGCTTGATTCCAGCCATTTCCTTGTACCTTCAAGCAGCAGGGCTACAGAGAAGTCCATGTAACAAGTCTTCAGCAGTTGCAGGCTTCCCAGCAGCTAATGTAAGCAAACATTTGTTAAATTCTGTCCAGGCAGGAACTCTTCTGGTGAATCAATTAAGACTTTTGCTCTTCTTCCCCTGCTTCACTTTTAATATTATTCAGCTGGTTTCATCCTTTAAAAAAGAGTTGAATGCAAATTCATCTGGTAATACCCTTCAAAAACAGGGGCCTGGTCATCAGTGTATCTGTTCATACAACAGTTTAAGGAAGACCACTGTTTGTACCTGGCCATCAATACAGAGCAGTCTCCCCTCCTCCTCATGCCTTGTTCATTTGTTAGAGGGAAGGATTTGCATCTGCTGGGTGGAGACAGTATTGGGAATGACCCATCAATCCTGTATGTAAACAGCCCTATCACGCCTGGTGCCAACATCAACATTGTCAGGCAGGCTGTGTGCCCATATGAAATGTTGCTTTTCAAAAGTCTTATTATCTTCAAAATCTCATTTGATGTTTGGTGCATTCAAAACTCTGTTGCTCTGGGACCAAAAGAAGCCTTTGGAAAGAGTCCCTTCACTGGAGTCCTGAAGGCCACAAAAATACCCACAGATTGCATAAACAAGTTCTAAAAATACAAAAAAAATGAACATTGAAACATTCATTTTTTATGAACTACAACACATTATCCTCTTGCAGTAGGGAAATTGTTACACAGTTTTTTATCTTGCATTATTTCAGTCTCATCCAACAATCTGTGTCTGGGCCACATGCCACGGACTTGAATTTGAAATAATAGACAGGGTATAAAAACAAGTATTGGGAAAAAAACACTGGACAGTAGAATATATTAATCTTCAGAATAGCCTCCTAGGAGAAATGCTGGAAGTCACCTGAGAGATTTAAAATAAAATTGGACAAAATACTCTAAAATGAATGACATGGAATGATTCAACATCAGCAAGGAAGCAGAATGAGAGGTCATATCTTAAAGAAGGCATTAATAAGCCTTTTAAAAATTGTCAGTTGTTTGAAAGCTGATATTCCAATATACTAACAAATTGATGACTAATCTTTGGTAACTCAGTAATTATGATTCAGAATTCTGTTATGTTTTTCTTTTGGTGATGCTCCTTCCCAAAACTACAAGCAAGCAAGAAAAGGATGTAAGTTTCAGGTGACAGTTTCTGAATATTTTGCCAATTTGCCTCTTTCTCTACTTCTAGTTTTCATGCTAATATAAGTGTTTAGTTTTTCCTGAAAAGATGATTTAATCAAGTGGAGGGTGGTGTTTAAGAAAAAGTCTAGATAATGAAATTGATCATGACGAAACAGCCTTTACAAAGTTCAAAATCCACAGATAACCTAAACCTGATATTAGTTGTTTTCCTTTCATTTTAAATGCATTTGTCTTCTGTCACTGTTTCTTCTATGGACAACAAGTTTTTACTTAAATTCACTTAAAAGGAGAAGGCAATGTTATAGTTCTATTCCATAATATTTTTCCTATATTGGTGACAGTAATACAAACATAAATACCAAATACATGTTCAGGATGGAATAACTGAAAAAACCCATAACACCGAATATATAAACTGTTTTGTTTTTCTCTGGACATTAGTAGAGATAATCTGTTCTTATGTATAGACATTAGCTTGACTAAGTAATTTACAAACAAGGAACTACTTTCCCACTTTATGTTAGGTCTTTGTAAACCAGTTATATGCTGATCTGCTCCCTTGAAACTCTTCTAAGAATTTGCAGACACTGAGGTCTAACATCTATTTTATAAATAATACAGAAAGGGATTTTAAGTATGAAAAACAGAGATCTGGAGGAAATATTGAATCATTTTTCTCTTCTGTTCTTCAAAAAATTTCATTCTTTATGTTTCTATTTTGAGGTGCACTCTTTTTAAACAAAACTTTCTGCATTTTAGATATGTTATAACTATTAAACTATTAGTCTAAACTTTGTTTAGTTTCCTTGACCAACAATTTTTTGATTTAGGATTTCATTGAGTATCATCAGCCAAATATATAATTTTCTGCTCTTCCTTTCACAAGCATTATCACTTTATAGCACACTGTGCTGGAAATACACAACAAACATTTTGAATTGAAAATGTGTCCTTGTGTCTTAAAAAAACAACAACAACAACAACAGCAGCAATATCTCACTCTTTTATGCTGGAATAAATTAGCCCTTTAATTTAGTTTCATGAAAAAATTCAACCTAGTAGCAATTCTCTTGTGTATAGACCAGCATTAAGCCTCATACACAGGTAACAGTCAATCCATTAACCTTTGCTTTGAGCTTAACCTGTGTGTCCCTTGCATCACAGTTGTTCCTCCTTTTAATACCTTTTCCTTAATAGTTGCTCACCCACAACTGAAAAGGGCAGAGCAGCTTCTCATGACATTGACTGTGCCACTGCAATAATAAGCTTCTCTTTTCTTT